>NW_023416401.1:53218674-53301174 GCF_014108235.1 Myotis myotis | reverse complement strand
TGGACTCGTTGACATCGGTTCCCAAGGGGGCCTCCAGCAGAACCCGGCCATGGGAACTTCCAGAGGGGCGGCAGACACTGCAGGCAAGCCAGCGGCACGTCCCAGGGACCCGCAAGCCCCACCAAGCTTGACCCTCCGAGCTTAACCCGGGGCATGCGTGTTACCAGTGAGCGAAGGACCCAAACACTTCCCGCGAGTTCCCTCTCTTCCCAACAGGCGAACACCCATGGACCTCTCCACAGTGCTGTCCGCCGTCCAGCTGTGCCTCCCCATCTCCGAGGCCGCGAAGGCTCCCGTGCTCTCACCCAAGTCCCACCCGTGAGGACTCCGGAGCCCGAGGCTCGCGGACAGCTGCTGCCACCGCATCCCGGATCCCCAGAGAACGCCGGCCCCGGGACAGACAGAAGACCTATGGGGGCGACGGGGTGGGGAGAGGTCGGAGGCCCCAGACGCCGCGCCCCTACTTACCTGGCGCTCGCTGGGCCCCGGTTGGGGCATCCGCAGGGTGCGCGCCTCTCCGCGCGATCGCTGCGCACCTGGCCGCCGCTGCCGCCCGCCCGGCCCCAGCTCTGGCCGCCGAGTTAGCGCTTCATGGCGCACGGGGCTGGCCCGGGGCCGCGGGAAGCTCGTCCAGTTGGCGGCGGCTCCTCCGGCTCTCGCGGCTCACCAATGGCTCCTCGCCTATCCCCGCCCCGCGTCGCGCGCCCTCCCTCCGCAGCCGCCCTTTTCTCTCCGCTCCCAGCGACCGGCCAAACTGGTTTCTCCGCTCCGGGTTGGTGCCTCCCGTCTCCCTCCGGCTGCCACGGCCGCCGCGCAGGGCAGGGGCTGGGGGCGGGCCCAGCCGTCGGCCCTCCCTATGTCCCTCCTGGAGGCTGAGAGGAGCTAGACGGCGAAACCCAGGGCTGGCAGACGCGGCCCGGGTCGAGCCCCGCGCCCTCGGTGTGCCCCGGCGGCAGGCGGGCGCCCTGGCGGTGGCCTGCGCCTCGCCAGTTCCGCGACCCGGTAGCTGCGGCCGCTCTCGGCTCCCAGATGCTTCCGCCTCCCTGGGGGCCACGCTCGCCACCCCGCCCACCAGCCCCGCGTCCCTTTTCCGCTGCCCTCGGCTGCCCTAGCCACCACTCGGGGTCGGTGACCGCGCCAGCCCGAAAAGCTGTCTTGGTCACGGCTCGCCCGGGACCTGAGCTCCCTTGGTAAGGGGAGCTGCACTCTCTCGATGCCAAGTCACGTTCCGCGACAGGTCGCTGAATGCGCGTCGCGCGGAGGGTGGGGAAAGAGACGGTGCCAAAAGATTTCGAGAAACATATTCTGTAATTGCAGCAAGTAGGCTCTTGCTGAGACCAAACTTCCTCACCTTTACAGGTTTGGGGTCAATAGGAGCCAAGGTGCTGCATGTGAATGGCGCGGTGTAGTTGGAAGTGTTGGGCTCGCAGGCTTGTTTGACAGCTGGTGACCCGGCATGTGAACCGCACCTCCCTGGCAGGACATAGCACACTAAGCTCCTCCACACGCCAGAAGCTCCCCTTCAGCAGAATTTTACTGCTCAGCTGCAATGGACAAGTCTCTGGGATAAGAATGAAGGAAAGTCAAAGATGAATCAGAGGTTGCTTAAACTGTAGTAAGGACTCTAGTCCTGCAGGTCACAGGCTTAGGTTATTGGCCTGAGGGTTCAGACTCACAACTGGGGCTTAAGGAAGACTTCATTGAGAAGGCTATGCTTGAGGCGGGACTCACAGATGAACACTTCCAGGGATCAGAGTTGCATGGAGAGGGAATTCCACCTGTGATGTTAAGGTATATGAAAGATTCAACTGATACAGTTGGACCCTAGACTGCCCTGGTTTTCTGTTCATTACTCACACTTGATCTTTGTCTGGGTAGTGCTCATCATTTAATTTCTCTAGGACTCAGTTTCCTCATTTGTAAGATGGCACTGGACCAGGTGATCTGAAATGGTTCCCTCCAGTGCTTATTTTCTAACTCACAACAGAGCAAAGGTACAGAGGCCTGGAAACAGGGCCTGTTTAATGACAGTGGGGTAGACCAGTTGGCTGGCAATGCAATGGCACTGCATAAGGTTAATGAGGATGTTGGAGTTTGGAAGCCATTGAATGCAGGCAGCACCTGCAAACCATTGAAAGTTTATGACCACGACAGTGACATGATCAAGGTTGTGTTTAGGGAAAGTAGTGGGGATAGTCTGGAAGAGGATAAGACTGAAGATGGGAGTACCACACAGGGGGCTAATACCGTAACAAAAGGTGGGCCTGAAGGAGTTGGGTATTGTTTCAAAATTAACAAGTATTTATTAAGTGCCTACTATGTGCTAGGCACTGTTCTACTTGCTTGGATGCATCAGTGAACCAATCAGGTAAATTGTATCTGAAAAGGTGACAAATGCTTTGAGAAAAATAGACAGTGGAAGTGAAAAGACAGATGTGCTTCCAGGGACAGTCTGGGAGCAATGGCAAAGACACAGAGTGGCCACAACTTGCAACTGACTGGCAGACAGAAGCGTGGATGGTGAGCCAAGTTCAGCAGGCTGGGTGATGGCATTAGTAGGAACAGCAGAGTCAAGAGGAGGGAGGCCACTGAGGAGGGCTCTGCAAACCTAGGAATCAAGCCATGACTCTGCTAAAGGAAGGATCCCTTCTTCATGTAGATCAACCAGCAAGTGCTCAATCTGTCCAGGAAAACACTGCCTAGATGAGAGACTACACTAAGACACATCCAATCCACACCTACCCTCACATTTTTTAAATTTTATTTTTAAACTAGAGGCCTCAGTGCATGAATTTATGCACGGATAGGGTTCCTTGGGGTGGCCTGCAGGGATGGGGCCCCAGCATATGCCCCCAGCCTTGCAGCCCCACAGCCACACCTGGCACCAACCCCTCACCTGCTCCACCATCACGCTGCGGTCTCGCTCTCATGGGGCCCATCAGGGCCATTAGTGCCTCTATTGCCACCGCCACATCACCAACGCCCACCATGTTGCACACCGCCCCCTGGTGGTCAGTGCACATCATAGTGAGCAGTCGATCTCCCGGTCAAACAATTTGCATATTAGGCCTTTATTATATAGGAGGATATGTTTTTATTGATTTTAGAGAGAGAGAGAGAGAGAGGAAGGGAGAGATAGAAACAGTGATGAGAGTATTGGTTGCCTCCTGCATGGCACTGGGGATTGAACTCACAATCTGAGCATGTGCCCTGACTGGGAATTGAACTGGCCACCTTTCAGTGCCTGGGACAAACACTCAACCAACTGAGCCACACTGGCCAGGGCCCCTCGCCAACCATTTAACACTCCTGTGTAGACATTGAGACTTCAAGCTAGTTTGCTTCTCTTACAGACCACTGGAGGGGGGAAGTGTGGACAAAGGGAAACTGTGGGTATTGTTTCAATATTAACAAGTATGTATTAGGTGCCTACTATGTGCTAGGCACTGTTCTACTTGCTTAGATACATCAGTGAACTGATCAGGCAAATTATATCTTAAAAGGTGACAAATGCTTTGAGAAAAATAAAGCGGGACTGACTTGGAGGAAGCCCCTGAGGGAGCCTTTGAGGTGCTGTGGGAGTTCTCTGTCTTGACTTGGGTGGTGCTTCTGTGAGGCTATACACATATAAGAGGATTCATCATCTGTACCCTTGAGATTTCTAGACTATAAAATAAGAAAAATAGAACAGGGTTAAAAAAAGGGGTGGGAGAATGAGTTGCCGTTTTTTTAAAAAATGTTTTTATTGATTTTGGAGAGAGAGGAATGGAGAGAGAGGGAGAGAGAGAGAGAAGCATTGATCACTTGCCTCCCATAGGCACCCATTCTGGGGACTGAACCCACAACCTGGGCATGTGTCCTGACCAGGAATCGAACTGGTGACCTTTCAGTGTATAGGACAATGCTCAACCAACTGAGCCACACAGTCCAGAGCTTGAGTTGCAATTTTAAATTATGTGGTCAGAGAAGTCTTCATGAAAATTTTCATTTGAAAAAGACTTGCAAGAAAGTTAAGGGGTTTCACCCTCGGTGAGAGAAATTCTTTGCAACCCCATCTCACCAGAAAAGAGCATGTTCAAACCTTGTCCTGGCAAGTTTCCCTCACCTAAGCCTCTGTACCTTCTTGGTCGTTGAAAAGAGACTCTCAGAGCATGTCAGGTGATGTTGTTGATAAAAGAAGTAGTTTACCTGGAAGTTCTGACCCTTGTCCTTTCTGAAAGAACTGTGCCAAATTTCAGGGTGACTTGTCAGGTCAATCATTGAATGTGTTTCATGCATGCAGCAAAGATTGATATTGAAATGCATCTGACATGAGTCACTGGAGAGATGGCTGCTTTGCCCAGGCAGCAGCCCTGATCCCACCAGCCCCGGATACTCTGTCTGTATTCCCAGATGGGATTGCTTTGGTTTTGTTTAGAAGACACTGCTGGAGGAAATAATTAAACTTAACAGAAACAGTCATTTCTAAAAGGGTGACAGTGTGCCCTGGCCAGTGTGGCTGAGTTGTTGGGTGTCATCCTGTGCACTGAAAGGTTGCTGGTTTGATTCCTGGTCAGGGAACATGCCCCAGTTGTAGCCTTGATCCCTAGTGGGTGCATGCAGGAGGATCAATGTTTTTCCCTCCCCCTTCCTCTACTTCTAAACACACACACACACACACACACACACACACACACACACACACGGTGATAATGCTTGCTTTTCAGCTTTTGTAGTTTGTCATTTCCTCTGTTTTTTTTTGTTTGTTTGTTTTTGTTTTTACTTTTTTGGCAACACTCCTGTGCATTTCCATGATATGGGTAGAAAAGCTGGGGAGTTTGCCAAGAGAACTAGCTCAATTTTACTGAAAATTCATTTTCTAGAATTGTCTGCAAGATAAGAGCTAAGGGATAAAAGATATGTTTAAAGGGAGGTGATACTGCCTGCATTCAGATCTTTGCTAAAGTCACTGGTCATTTAAGCTAAAGCATTTAATGCCAATGGAAAGGTAGTCGCGCCTCACCAGGTGTTATTGTAACCCCTGTTTGGCAGTCAAGATTAACTCAGTTGGAAGGTGAATTCTGCACAGCCATTGTCTAGACTAGCTCCAGACCTGTAAACATGATAAGGCGGCACCTCTTACATGAGCCTGTCTTTGCATAAGTAAAATTAGAAGCTTCCACTAGTCTGCCCCACTTTCTTTTAAGTGGTATTTAAAATAGATACAGATGATATATTGTCTCTGCACAAATAATTTTCCAAATTCCTTCAGACTTATATATGTTTGTATAAGTAAAACATATTTGTGTGATGTTTATAGGATGTCTCTATTTGTATAACATATAAATATGTGTGTATGTTAAAATATTTATATATTATAGATACATAGTGAGATAGCTAACATGAATGGTCATCTCTCCCAATTAAAGAAAAGCAAATCCTATATAATAAAAGCCTAATATGCAAATTGTCTCCTCTACCTGGAGTTCGACCTGGAGTTTGACCAGGGGGCGGGGCCAGCCAGCCAACCGCAGGAAAGGAGACCCCGGCCAGCGGCAGGCATCCAGAGGAAGGGAGGCCCTGGCCAGCAGCTGGCAGCTGCTAGGGACACTACCTGTGCATGAATTTCATGCACTGGGCCTCTAGCTAAATGCATTAAAAAATGAGAAACAATTTTTCACTTATCACATTATTAAAGAGAAAAAGTCTGGTATTACACTGCATGGGCAATGTTCATATGTGTTATATGTGTTACAGGCACTCATCTGTTGTCAGCAGCTGTGCAAATTGTGCAACTTCTTTGGAAGAAAATTCAGAAACACATAAAAAAATTTTGAACACACAAGCCTTGTACCCAAAAAGTTCATGTCTAAGAAGTTATCCTACAGATGTATTACACAAAGGTGAGTGTGCATAAATATTCAATGTGGCATGTTTTTCACTACAAAGATCAGCAGTGGCCTCCATGTCCATTAATAGAGGTCACATCTATACAATGGGATAATACTCAGCCATTTAAAAAATTTACAGAGATCCAGTTACGTTGTCATTCAGAACCTTTCCAAGACATATTATTACATGAAAATTCAAAGCACAGAAGAGTGTGTGTATAAAGTATGTGTGTGATGTTTATAGATTGATTCCATTTGTGCAACAGATAAATAATGAATATGTATTGTATATTTATATGAGATAGGTAAGCTGGAAAGATACACAAGAAATTGGTTTAAAAAATTCTTATCTCTATGGAAGGAGACTAATTTTTACAAATGTCTTTATATAGCTGAATTTTTTTACTGTGTTCTGTATAAGTTTTAATTTCTTATTTTGGTCAAAAGTAACACATATATGTAGTTTAAAAACTCAAGTAGCTATACAAAGTTTCTAATGAAAGACAAATTCCTTACCCACCACTTCTCACACTCTGTTCCCCAAGATAATCATTAAAAAATTTTTTTTAAAAATTTAGTGATGAGAGAGAGAGAGAGAGAGAGAGAGAGAGAGAGAGAGAAAGAAGGAAACACTGATCTGCTGCTCCACTCATTCATGCATTCATGCATTCATTGGTTGACTCCTGCATGTGCCCTGACCTGAACCAAAGTTGCAACCCTGGTGCATCCATCTGGATGATGCTCCAACCAACTACTCCAGG
Organism: Myotis myotis; assembly: GCF_014108235.1. Taxonomy (NCBI): domain Eukaryota; kingdom Metazoa; phylum Chordata; class Mammalia; order Chiroptera; family Vespertilionidae; genus Myotis; species Myotis myotis. Next base: position 53,294,543 of record NW_023416401.1, on the reverse strand, counting down.
CAGCTAGGTCACCCAGCAAGGGCAGACAATCATTTTTTTTAACTTTTAACAACATAGTTGTGTTGCCATTTTTTTATGTTTTGCTGTCTTAGACTTTATCTAGTGACGTCCTGTTATTGGTGAAGACTCTTTAACTGTTATGCATTTCACTCCAGCCACCTGTGCATGCCCACACACTCTCACTCTCCCTCCATTCATCATAATTAGTTTCCATTTACGGCTAAATCATATTCAGTGGGTACATTATTCTGACTATGGAAATATTGTTTGCAGCTACGTCATGTGGAATGTTCTAATTCTATTTCATTGCTCAGAAGGTTTGGGATCTGAAGTTAATAATTGCCCCTTTTTCTCCCCCCTCCTCCCCCCTGCCATATACCATGTTCCTACCATTAATTCAGTCCCCAGATTTCTCACATAACCCCCAAGCTTCTCTCAGGAGAGGCAAACCCGTAATTTATCATTTTGGCTCCCCGCCTTGAGGCATCCCCTGCTGTATAACCCTGTGTCATGGTTCCCACAAATTCCTCCCATAAGGCAGGCAGTCCCCAGAGGCCAGTTCCGAAGGGAGCTCACAGACAGGTCGCCTAAGAGCCAGGAGTGAGCACCCCCAACCCAGTACTTTCCTGCTGTCATCACTGGCTCTAAATATGCTGCATCCACCAAGAACCACTGTCTTCTATCAAGCACTGCCCCCTCCCCCCAAGGTCCCCAGAGTTTCAAAACAAGGAAAGCTGCCCTGGGGCTGTGGGAGAAGAAAGAGAAATGTAATGTCTTAGTGGTGAAATGTTAGGCAGTCACTGCAGTCAAGTCTGAGAGATCCTTGCACTTTTGAAGCAGGCATTTTTTTTCAAATCCCTCAATTCACAAGGGGTCACTGCCCATTGTTCTGGAAGCAATAGACCAACCCAGGTACAAGAGCCATGTCAACCTGGACCCAGGGGAACTTCATCTCACTGGGAATGTCATTCGTACTAACACAATTCAGTGGTCGGCAAACTCATTAGTTAACAGAGCCAAATATCAACAGTACAACGATTGAAATTTCTTTGGAGAGCCAAATTTTTTAAACTTAAACTATATAGGTAGGTACATTGTTATTATCTTAATTAGGGTACTCCTAAGGCTTAAGAAGAGCCACACGCAAGGGGCATGTGGCTCGAGAGCTGCAGTTTGCCTGCCGACCACGGGTTTAGGTTAATTGAGACTGCTAATTTTGCTTGGCTCTGCCACACCTTCCCCTGGGGCCACTAACATCCCAGCCTCCTGATGGACTCACTTTATGTGAAAAAATAAAGTTTTGTGTGTGTAAGCCACTACTGTTCAGTTTTCTCACTCATGGCTGAATACAGTTTCTCACTGTGGCTGAGGTAACACTAAATGATAAGACTTCACCTTTTAAAGAGTCAAGTCAGAAAGTAAAAATATAATGTAATCTATGAGAGCTAAAATGAACCTTAAAACTCTCAACCAATCACCTATTTTACAGAAGAAACTGAGGCCAGAGGGCAGGGTGTAGCAGAGCAAACAAAATGGACAGATTCAATGGGCCCTGCACAGCCCTCTTCCCCCTTTTAAAGTACAGGTAGGTGTGACTTGTTCCAATTCAATTAATAGCTTTTTAGCTATTAATAATGCCAAATGACACTTTGTCATTGGTAGTGGGTATTTCAAACACTTGTAGCTTTAAAGAAGCCAAAAGTAGGTTAGTACATGTCCATTTTTCTAGATAATGTTTTATTGGGATCTACTCAAGATCTTCATTTAAACCCCAAATCCCAGAAACTCATACTGTGTATCTAAAGGAAAAAGGTAAAAAATGGACACACCTTCCCCTCAGCATTGGTGGATTATTGCTCCTCCTGCACAGGGCAGAAGACAAGGTGGTCAGTCACATGTCACCCGTGTTACAACCTGGAGTTGTTTTGGAAGGAAGGGAGATTCTCAAAGCATGAGCAGCGAGAACACCATCCCTGCTCTGGGGAAGCATGAGGTCATCTGTATGTGATGATGCATGTTCTCTCTGCTCTTGGAGGACCAGGCTCCCGAGTTCCTCCCTCAGACCAACTTCTGTTTCTGCTACTGTGCCTGCACAATCTTCCCTGGTCTAAGACTTCATGAGCCATCGTTGGAAAGCTGGGATTTCATCTTCTCTGTGAAGGCATTCAGGGCTGTGTTTGTCTCATTTATGCACTAAGGACTCACTGAGCACGTCCAATGTGCCAGCCCCCAGAGGAGAGCTGGGGTACAACAGCAATCAGCACCCAGGAAGTGAGCGCCCCCAAGGGGAAAGGCACATGGGAAGACAGGAGGGGCCCCTGACTCATTCTTAGAAGTCACATGAGGCTTCTTGGAGAAGGTGACATCGAAATAGAGATGTGGAGGATGAGTAGGAGTTTCTGTCCTCCCCTTAGTCACTGCTGTTACCTGATATTTCTTTACTCCAGTTTCATCGAGTGAGGTAGGTAGCCATGAGGTGGTTAGAAAAATAAAATGCCTTTTTTTTCTTCCTTTCCTTGAAGTTTGCAGACAATACCATCTCATTTCCCCTGGAAGAAATCAGAAACCAGGGTCAAGAGAGGGGCTAAGGGTCAGGGTTGTTTTCCTCCTCTGAGGATGCTGGGTCAGGAAATGCCAACCTTGGCACCTTGGAGTCATGCCCATTGGACTGCTCTGGCAACAGTGTTTATGACTAGGATATGCAGGATGTCCCAAAACATGGATACACACTTTGAATAATTATTAATTCCAATAGCTTAAAACTGAAAAGGAAAAAGCATCAATTGAGCTATCAGCTGTTAAGTGTGTGTGTGTGTGTGTGTGTGTGTGTATGTATGTGTGTGTGTATCTTTATTGAGATATAATTTAAAAACCTATAATTCACCCATTTAAGTGTACAACTTAATAGGTTTTAGTGTATTCAGAGAGTTGTTCAACCATCTCCACATTCAATTTTAGGACATTTTCATCACCTCAGAAAGAAGTCCCATACCCTTTAGCTATCACCTTCAATTCCCCAGCTCCCCTCAGCCCCTGGCAGCCACTAACCTACTTTGTCGCCACAGCTTTTCCCTATTCTTAACATTTCAGAAATATGGAATCATAGCACTGGCCGGGTGGCTCATTTGGTTGGAGCATTGTCCTGATGTGCCAGGTTGCAGGTTCAATCCCCTGTCAGGGCACGTGCAGGAATCAACCCGTCAGTTCTCTCTCTCTAAAAAATCAATCAATCAATCAAATTTTAATGGAATCATATAATACGAGTTTTTATGACTGGTTTCTCCAGTTTGCATAATGTTTTCAAGGTTTATCTGTGTTGTAGTGCATGTGTTTGTTCCTTTTTATAGCCAAGTTATACACATCTATCATTTTTCATGTGCTTCAGGTTGGCATCTGGGCTAACCAACCATCAGTCTTATACATAAAAATATGCCACTGATTATCAACTTGTGCTACAAACATGAATAGAGCAAATGCCATGTGATGCCTATGCCTATGTCGCCAAAAGCTTTCTAACTCATCTCCATCACCACCCTCATCTGCGTCCTGGGCCAGGGAACATTTCCAAATTTAAATGTTAGCCAACAGTGACCTCCCTCCCTCAATGTCTTCCCTTGGTCTCCGAATAAAGACAGAACTCCTGGGTGTGGCCAACAGCACTCCTCCAGTCTGGTCTCCCCAACACCCATCACAGCTTCTCCCGTTTGGCTCCAGCTGTCCCCATCTTCACTCAAGCCCTCTTACTTGTTGTGGTTTCTCTTCCCACCCACCCACCCCCCTATCTCATCTGGAGGCCTCTGCCTGGAATAGTCTTCCATCTCTTCCCCTGACTAATGCCTGATTATCCTTCAGATCTCAGGCTAGTTCCAAGGTGGTCATGTTCACACTCCTCATAACTCATATAGCATTCTGTCTTTCCTTTGTCGCCAAGCTTAACCCAAGTTCAACTGCACATCTGTGAATGTTTGATTAAGATCTGCCTTCCCTCTAGACTGAAACTCTTTGAGGGTGGGCCATTGTCTGGTTTTGCTCACAATAGATCCTCTCTACCTAATAGTATCTATATTATAAATACAGAAAGCATGTAGGTACCAACATTTATGGAGTGCCCCCATAACCAGGCACTTTCTAACACTGGCTCATGAAATCCCTATAATAATCCTGTGTGGAAGGTACTGTCAGCTTCATTTTCCCAATGAGATCAGTGAAGCTGGGAAAGTATAAACACATAACTTGCCCAAAGCTGACAAGAGGAGCCAGGACTGGCATTTCAGCAAGAGGAGGATTTTATCCTGGGCCTATTAAATTCTCAGTTCTAAGATCTTTGCACTAATACCAGACTGTTTCTGGAATCAATAGCACAAATGCCTTCCATTCAACAGTGATCAGATAAGCCCCTGTTTACAAATGCCTATTAAACACTGAAAAAGAGCAATGGGGCAAAAGTCTGTGCTCAAGGAAAGCATAAACCAAGGGTTGCAGAGATCACCAGATGTATCAGGATGTATCAGGATGGGGCCTTCAGGGAAGCTTCCTGATACTTGGGACTCTTAAGAAGGACCTCCCCACTGTTGGTCAGTTTCATTCTAATTGGCTTGCTCAAAGTCCCTTCCTACGCCTCTAAATGGTGACGGAGTATTTCCTTCGGAATTTTCTTACATTGTTTTAATCTTGGGTGTTACCCTTTTCATTTCATTCCAGCAAAGAACTCAACTGTTCATTTCCTTTGGGGGGATTTCTTTTCTTTTTTTAGGAGGCAGTACCTCTACCAGGAAACACTGGCTACCAGAGCAGTCCCCAGAGATTCGCTGCTTTTGCATAAGTGTCACTGAAGCATTTCCACCGAAAGTTTCTCCGTCACTTTGAGGTGGCCTCAGAGCATGTGAGCCAGGCTCATGGGTGATCTCATCCTCTGGCCCTGGTCCAGCAGCTGTGAGCTCTGTCATCACAGTGAGGGTGGCTGACTTCTTGCTAACATGGTTAGGTCATTACTAATTCTTTTCCAAACCAGGGATTTCTCAATTCATGATACATGGGAAAAGGATGGTCGGTTCGGGCTCCTGGCAGTATGTCACTGTCATTTCGTAATGACAGCCCATGTAGGGGAGGAGATGTTTGCCTTACTTAATGACATTTCCATTTGTCCTGAAGCACTCTCCATATGTTCTCCTGTAATCAAAACTGCTGGTACATGTCTGCTTCCCACAGAGATACATTTACCAACATTTATTATACAGACAATAGAATATTCAGCCTTCAAAAGGAAGGAAATTCTGACACATGCTACATGAATGAACCTTGAGGACATTATGCTAAGTGAAGTAAGCCAGTCACCAATTGATGATTATTATATGATTCCACTTATGGACATTCCCAGAGTAGTCAGATTCATAGAGACAGGAAATAGAATGGAGGTTGCCAGGGCTAAGGGGAGAAGGGGGAATAAGAAGTGAGTGTTTAATCGGTACAGTCTCAGTTTGGGAAGATGGAAAAGTTCTGAAAATGAACGGTAGTGATAGTTGCAAAAACAATGTGAATGTATTTAATGCCACTGAATTGCACACCTGAAAATAGTTAAAATCATAAATTTTAGATTTTATATATTTTACTACAATCCTATATAATAAAAACCTAGATGGCGTCGGGCAACATTGTCACAATATGGCCACCGCTACATCATCACAAGATGGCCACCCCCACGTCATCACAAGATGGCCACCACAAGATGGCCACCACAAGGTGACCACCACAAGATGGTCACCACAAAATGACCAGCAGAGGAGGGCAGTTGTGGGCAATCAGGCCGGCAGGGGAGGGCAGTTGGGGGCAACCAGGCTGGCAGAGGAGGGCAGTTGGGGGTGATCAGGCTGGCAGGGGAGTGGTTAGGGGGTGATTGGGCAGGCAGAGAAGTGGTTAGGGAGTGATCAGGCAGGCAGGCAGGTGAGTGGTTAGGAGCCAGCAGTCTCAGATTGGAGAGGGTGCAGGCCAGGCTGGGGGACACCCATCCCCCTCCCATGCACAAATTTTGTGCACAGAGCCTCTAGTAAAAATATAATGTGTTTGAAGATTTTTTAAAAAGTCTTACCTATTTTTCTTTCAGTTGCTCATTTGTTGCACCATGATGGAGCGTGCTACCTACTGTCTTCAGCCATATTACTCCAAGAGTGGTCCCTGAACCAGCAGCAGCAGCATTGTCAGGAAGCTTGTAAGAACCAGGGCCGCTCAGGCTCACCTACACTTACGTGATTGGAATTGGCAGTGATTGGAACCTTCTTCCACCCACTAAACCATTAGTCCACCATCCTCTGGAGTCTGGGATCATCAGTTTTATTCACAAGAACATTTGAGACAAAAATAGTAATCTTCCTTTTCCCTGTGTTCAAGTCATACAATTTGTTTGATGTGATATTGGCAAGAAGGTCAGTTCTTTGTACTGCCCTCTCATAATTCCAGTGTATTAAAAAGAGAAGGGATTCCTAAGTGTATTAAAGGGATATGATTAAAGGTTTAATGGATTGAAGGCGGTATGATTGAAGGTATAAGCACTTAAAAACATGGAGGATAATGTAAACACCAAACAATGATTGAAAAGTCTGTGCATAAACACAGTTATATTCCACTATAGAGAAACCCAGTAGACAAAAACAAAACAAAACACAGGAGTACCCAGCTGGTGTCGCTCAGAGGTTGAGCATTGACCCATAAATCAAAAGATCACAGGTTCAATTCCCGGTCAGGGCACATGCCCGGGTTGCAGGCTCAATCCCCAGTAGGGGGCTTGCAGGAGGCAGCCGATCGATATTTCTCTCTCATCAATTTTTCTATCTCTGTCTCTTCCTCTCTTGCTAAAATCAATAAAAATATAGTTTAAAAATTAAACAAACACACACCCCCTCCAGAAGCTACCAAACAAATAAATCAAGGGATTTAGTTTGATGAAACTACATAATTTAAAGAGTGCTTTCTCACTGGGTGTTTTAAACATGTTCTCACGACTTAAAAGTTACTTTATTCAGATAAATGGGCTGCATGGGGGAAGGGGGTCTCCGTTTCCATCATTTGGCCCCAAGGTGTCTGTATGGGTTGCTCCTTTAACCACGTAAGTGATAAAGAAAAATGATGACTCATGCTCTTTTACCTAAGCCCAGGAGCATCTTTCTGCGTGTGGGATAGGAAAGAAAGGAGTTGTATGTTTCCTCCCAACAAGTGCCAGAAAAAATCTCCCTGAGGGAAATCACAAGTTCAAAAGCAGGGCATTTCTCATAGTGACCTACAGTGCATTGTTCCATTTCTTTTACTTCAATGTACTCAGTCATGAAAATAGAGGCATAACATTTGTCATGTTAATTACCATTAAAAAAATCCAACCAGGCCCTTGCCAGGGTGGCTCAATGGTTAGAATGTTGTCTCACGCACCGAAGGGCCATGGGTTTGAGTCCCAGTCAAGGGCACATACCTGGGTTGCAGGTTCAATCCCCAGAGGCAACCAATCAATGTGTCTCTTTCACATCAATGTTTCTCCTCCCACTCCCCTTCTCTCCACCCCCCCTCCCCCGCCACTTCTCTCCACTCTCTCTAAAATTCATTGGAGAAAAATGTTCTCAGGTGAGGATTAGCAAAACAACAACTCCAAAAATAAAACAATACAACAACAACAACAAAACTCAGCACAGTCTATAAAAGGCAAATTTGATAAATTGGACCTCGTCAAAATTAGGAACTTTTGCTTTGTGAAAGAAGATGAAAAGGCAAGCTTGGGAGAAAATGCAGGGGTGGGCCAAAGTAGGTTTACAGTAGTGAGTACATGAAACACAGAGCTTATTCTTATATTATTTTTATTAATTATATTATTTTTCATACAAACAATTGTAAGCCTACTTTTGCCCACTCCTGTATTTCCAAACCACATATCTGACAAAGGACTTGCATCTAGAATATATTAAAAGCTCTCAATACTCAACAGCTAAAAAACCATGACCCAAACAATCCAATCAGAAAATAAACAGGCATTTCACTAGAAAGCATATACAAATGGTAAATAAAGCACACAAAATGATGCTTATTAGCCAGTATGGAAATGCAAATTAAAACTACTATGAGATCATACAACACACCTATTACAAAATAAAAATTAATGCCAACACAAAATGCTGGGAAAGATATGGAATCACTGTCTCTCTCATAACTTGCTGGTAGGAATATAAAATGGTACAGCCACTCTGGAAAAACAGTTTGTTAGGTTCTTAAAAAACTAAACATACACTTAGCATATGACTCAGCAATTTCCCTCCCTGGCGTTTATCCCAAGAAATGAAAGCTTATGTTCATGTAAGACCTGTACACAAATGTTCAAGGCAGCTTTATTCATAATAGCCCCAAACTGGAAACAGCCAAGATGCCCTTCAATAGGTGAGTGGTTAAGTAAACTGTAGAGAGGTCATGTTATGGGACACTATCCAGCAATATCAAGGAATTTTGTTATTGATACACACAAGTTAGATAGGTCTCAAGAGAAAAGCCATTCTCAAAGATTATATACTGTATGATTTCATTTCTATTACACTCTTATAGTGACAAAGTTATAGAAATGGAGAATAAATTAAGGATAGGAGTAGGAGGCATATATAAGGGCAACGTGAGGCAGCCTTGTGGTGATGGAATAGTTCTGTATCTTAGTTGTATTGGTGATTACATGAAGCTAAACATGGGATAAAATTGCATGGAAACACACCACGAGTGCTTGTAGAATTGCTAAAATCTGAAAAAGCTCTGTGGATCATATCAGTGCCAGTTTTCTGGTTTTGATATTGTATCATAGATGTTACCACAGGGGGAGTCTGGGCAAAGGGTACATTGGACTTCCCTGTACTTTTTAATTTATTTTTATTGATTTCAGAGAGGAAGGGAGAGGAAAAAAGACATATACATTAATGAGAACCATTGATCAGCTATCTCCTGCACACTCACATTGGGGATAGAGCCAGCAACCAGGGCATGTGCCCTGACCGAGAATCAAACTGTGACCTCCTGGTTCATAGGTTGATGCTCAACCACTGAGCCACACTGGCCAGCTTTCCTGTACTTATTTCTCCTGTAACTTCTTGTGAATCCATCGTTATCTCAAAATAAAAAAAATTAAAAACTGCATTTGGATATAAAAGAATTTTTAATTTAAAATCACCTTAGAGTATTCATAAACATTTATAGAACTAACTAGAGTAGTGGTCGCCAACCATTTGGACCTCACAGACCACCGGTTGGCAGCCGCTGAACTAGAGGCCTGGTGCACAAAATTCATGCACTTGGGAGGGGTTGTCCCTCAGCCAGGCCTGTACCCTCTCATAATCCAGGAGCCCTCAGGGGATGTCTGACTGCCAGTTTAGGCCCACTCTCCCCTGGTGAGCTGGGCTTCTGGCTGAGCGGCACTCCCCCTGTGGGAGTGCACTGGCCACCAGGGGGCAGCTCCTGCATTGAGCGTCTGCCCCCTAGTGGTCAGTGCACATCATAGCGATTGATCGTTCCACTGTTCGGTCGATTTGCATATTAGCCTTTTTTTGTATAGGATATTTTATAAATAACTAGAGGCCCAATGCACAAAATTTGTGCACGGAGGTGGGGGTGGTTCCCTCAGCCCAACCTGTACCCTCTTGCAGTCAGGGACATCTCCCATGCAATCTGGGCTGCTGGCTCCTAACTGCTCTCCTGCCTGCCTGCCTGATCACCCCTAACCACTCACCTGCCTTCCTGGTCACCCCTAACCACTCTGCCTGCCTGCCTGATCACCCTTAACCTCTCTGCCTGCCTGCCTGCCTGATCACCCCTAACCACTCTGTCTGCCTGCCTGATCACCCCTAACCTCCTCTGCTTCGTCCGGAAGGACATCCAGAATAATTTCTGGAAGGTCCTTTGGCTGTCCGGTCTAATTAGCATATTATGCTTTTATTATTATAGATACTAATTTGCTTTGAGAGGTGTATCTACTTATGAATTGAACCTGCCATTCAGTTTCCTGGTCCTGCTCTGCTAAATATAGTGTCAAACAGCACTATTGGTATGACAGTCATGGACTGTTCTATGACTTCCTAGATTTTTGCTAGAGGAATCTAGATATATGGGCAGTAACTGGATCAACTGGTTTGGGCTGTGGTTACTTTTGCAAACACCTCATGGTAAACCTGGCTGCAGCACCTGGGATTCCGTGGTTCCCAGTGGTGGTAGTTACCTGGCTGAGCCCTGGAGTGGGGGGGGGGGGGGGGAGGGTGAGGAGTGGGGGGGTGAGGGGGTTAAGGGGGAGGGGTTATGAGAGTTTCTCATGGCTGTCACTTCCTGAACTCGACCTTGATGGCACTTTCCATATTTGCTAATAAGTCTGATACATTTGAGGTGTGTCTTTAAAATAATGTGACTTTTTAAAAGCACACAATGCCTTCTGATCTCCTGTTATGTGCCAGTTGTTTTGCATATATTATCTTATTTAGGACTCACCCTAATGCAATGAAAACATCTTCCTTTCTTAAAACACAAACATGAGCAGTTATTTATGTGAACACATCATCCGTAAACACTGTTATTCTAGCAATGCTGCTGCGGCTCACAGCACTGCTGACACTCCCCTCTGGGGCTTGTTTTTTTGATTCTGGCATATTCTTTTGACTGCTCCCAGCTGTGGAAATCTTCACCTTTTAAAGTTTAGAATTTACTTATCTACCTACCTACTTACCTACCTACCTACCTACCCATGTAGCCATCCATCCACCCATCCATCCATCCACCTTTATCTATCTGTAACCAAAAGTAATTCAGCACAAACTGAAATAATGAGGTAGTTTTCCACTTGTCTTGTTAGAGAACTTCATCTCCAATACTCGCAAGAATGCTGAGAAACAGGAACTGTCTGCATTGCTGTGGACAGTAAGAATTGCTACAACTCTTTGGAAAGCAATTTGGCAATGTAGTGTACGTCCAGGACTTTAAAAATATTCATATCTTTTAATGAGTCATTCCACTTCTGGGCATGTATCCCATGTTTTAAAAGGTTGATCCAAAGTGTTGTCCACTGCAGCAAATATCTAATGAAAGGAAGTGGGAACCCAGTCCATTGCCTACAGAATGTGCTCCAACCCCCAATTTACTATAATGTTTTACTTCTGTTATGATTTGCTGCGTGCATTTTAAAAAATGTTGACCCTCTTGGGGGCATAAAGTTTATCTTATTTACTTGGTCTCTTACAAAGAACCTAGCACATAGTAGATGTTCTGCATATGTTTTATTTACACATTTTATAACCTGCCTGGTTATAAAATAGGTTTTCCTTTCCCTTTTATACATTTTATAAATGGGGAAACTTGAGGCACAGAGGGAATAAGTAATTTTCCCCAGGTCACACAGTTAGGGAGATAAAATAAGGTGGAAAGTTAGGCAACCTCGCTTTCAACTCTAGACTCTTAACTGCTTCTCCAGCACAAGCAAACACACAGTGTTTATACATTTTAATTAAATAAATGTGAACCTAGGAACCACAAAAACCTCAATAGCCACAGCAATGTTGAGAAAGAAGGAACAAAGATAGAGGAATCATGCTATCTGATATAAAATTGTATTATAAGGCCATAGTAATCAAGCAGCATGGTACTAGCATAAAAACAGACACACAGACCAATAAAACAGAATAGAGAGCCCAGAAATAAACCCATGCCTATATAGTCAATTAATATATGACAAAACAGCCCTAGCTGCTTTGGCTCAGTGGATAGAGTGTTGGCCTGCAGACTGAAGGGTCCCAGGTTTGATTCCAGTCAAGGGCACATGCCCGGGTTGCGGGCTCGATCCCTAGTAGGGGAGGTACAAGAGGCAGCTGATCAATGATTCTCTCTCATCATTGATGTTTCTATCTCTTTCTCCTTTTCCCTTCCTCTCTGAAGTCAATAAAAATATATCATATATATATATATATGTCATATATATATGACAAAGGAGGCAAGAACATGCAATGGGTAAAGATAGTCTGTTCAATAAATAGTGTTGGGAAAATTGGACAGATACATGCAAAATATGAAACTAGACCACCTTCTCACACCATATACAAAAATAAACTTAAAACGGATTAAAGACAAATATAAGACTTGAAACCATAAAACTTCTAGAAGAAAACAGGTAGTAAAACCTCTGACATTTCTCTTAGCAACATTTTTTCTAACATATCAAAGGGAAACAAAGGAAAAAATAAACAAATGGGACTACATCAAACTAAAAAGTTTTTGCACAGCTAAGGAAACCATCAACAAAACAAAAAGACAATCTACTGAATGGGAGAACATAATCACCAACTATACACTGATAAGGGATTAATACCCAAATTTTATAAAGAATTCATACAACTCCACACCAAAAAAACCAAACAATCCAATTAAAATAGGGCAGTGGACCTGAATAGACACTTCTCCAAAGAGTATAAGCAGAAGGCCAAGAGACATATGAAAAGATGCTCAACATCACTAATCATTAGATAGATGCAAATTAAAACCACAGTGCGATGTCACCTCAGACCTGTCAGGATGGCTATCACCAATAAATCCACAAACAAGTATTAGCAGAGACAAAGGAACCCTTGTGCACTGCTGTCAGGAATGCAGATTGGTACAGCCACTGTGGAAACAGTATGGAGGGTCCTCAAAAAATTAAAAATGGGACTGCCGTAGGACCCCAACAATTACACATCTGGGGATATATCCCAAAAATCCCAAAACACTAATTCGAAAAAACATATGCACCTCTATGTTCTTTGCAGCATTATTTACAACAGCCAAGCTATGGAAGCAGCCCATGCATCCATCAATAGACGAGTGGATAAAAAAGTTGTGGTACATATATGCTGTATATATGCAATGAAATGTTACTCAGCCATATAGAAGAGTGAGATCTTACCACTTGGGACAGCATGGATGGGCCTGGAGAGTATTATGCTAAGTAAAATAAGTCACACAGAAAAAGATAAATACCATATTATTTCACTTATATGTAGAATATAAAGAGAAAAATAGACAAACATAATAGAAACAGACTCATATATACAGAGATCAGACTGGTGGTGGCCAGAGAGGAGGAGAATTGGAGGGCTGGGTGAAAAAAGTGAAGGTATTAATAAGTACAAATTGGTAGTTATAAAATAGTCATGGGGATGTAAAGTACAGCATAGGGAATATAGTCAATAATATTGTATAAATTATGTACCTTGCCAGACGGGTACTTGAAATATTGGGGGGGGGGGCACTTTGTAAAGTATATTACTACCTAACCACCATGCTGTACCCTGGAAACTAATACAAAATAATATTAAATATAAACTGTAATTGAAAAACAAACAAGAAATGGCTAAGATGGTAAATTTTATGTGTATTTTACCACAGGTTTTTTTGTTTTTGCTTTTTTTAAATATATTTTTTATTGATTTTTTACAGAGAGGAAGGGAGAGGGATAGAGAGTTAGAAATATCCATGAGAAACATCGATCAGCTGCCTCCTGCACACCCCCTACTGGGGATGTGTCCGCAACCAAGGTACATACCCTTGACCGGAATTGAACCTGGGACTCTTCAGTCCACAGGCCGACGCTCTAGCTACTGAGCCAAACTGGTCAAGGCTTACCACAGTTTTTTAATTATTAAAAAAACCCCTCACATTTGAAAGATAAATAAGTAAATATGAACCCAGGAATAAATTGAGTAACCATGATGCATTTTCTTGATGAAACATTATATAAGAATTGAAATTATGTTTTCAAAAATTACATGTCAGTCTGGATGAATGCTTATAACGCTAAACGAAAATCGGGAAGCAGAATAGTACGTGGTTCTGTGTAATATCTTGTGTACAGCAAAATGATTGGCAGGAAGCCCGCCACAATGTCAAGTGGTGGCTGCCAATCAGAGGTGGGTTTTCCCATCACTTTTATTTACTTTTTTAGCGTTAATTTCCAGTTTTCCTTTAATCAGTGTATTAGTTGCTAGGGCAGTAGGAACATAGTACCACAAATGAGGTGTCTTAAAACAAATAGAAATTTGTTTTCTTGAAGTTTAGAAGGCCAGAAATCCAAAATCAAAGTGTTGGCAGGACTGGATCTTTCTGGAACCTCTGAGGGAGAATCTGCTTCCTGTCCTTTTCCTGGTTTATAATGGTTGTGGGCAATACTTGGCACTCCATGGTTTGTGGTTGTATTACTCCAGGCTGTACCATCTCCCACGGCCTCCTTATAAGCGCACCCATCATTGGATTTGGGCCCACTCTAACCCAGTAGGAGGGCCTCATCTTAACTAATTACACCTTTTTTCCAAATAAGGTCATGTGGAGGTCAGGAGCCAGTGTCCCCAGTATGTGTCATCCTGGCATGTACATTATTTTAAATGGAAGTCAATGAAAGCCCAGCAAACTCAGCAAGAACTTCTACTCCCCCTTTTCCTTAAAGAGATTCAGATAGAAAACGTGCTTTAGGAAGGGTCCGTACACTCAGTCACCTTCAGGACTTACACGCTAGCATTAGTCGGGAAGACTCCAAGTTTGTTTAGTAGATTTTCCCCCTCGTGTCCCAGTGTTTCTGAGTTGCTTAGCATGAATTTGCCTGCCACGTGTGTCTGCTCTTCCTCAACTCCCTGCAAATTGCCCATTCTCACTTCTGAAATGTAATACCCTGTCCCCCATTTTCTCCTTTGTCCCAAAATGTCTTATATACCCAAGGTTGCCTCTCTGTCTTAGGCATTTTTATGGTTCTATGAATTCCTCATGCGCACATCCTGTTAATCTGCTGTATGTTGGTTGAATTAGTCAAACAGAAAAACTAACGGGATAAGGGAACCAGTTCCCCAGTCCCAACAGTCACATTCTGAGGCTCTGGGTGAGTGTGAATTTGGGGGGGACACTATTTAACCAGGTATAATGTATCTTTTTCTAGCATTTTATGTTGGCAAATAGAAATTTTAAGAAAACAGAAGCCTGAGTCAAGTCTCTTAAGTTAAATGGATGATTGAATCAGATCAAATAGTTGGGACTAAGAGGTGATATGGCTAAAAGTGAAGTTTCAAACACACCTTCAGCCAAAGCAGCATGGCCTCTGGTAAGGAACACCAGATCTGAAATCTTGGGCCTGGGCTAGGGTCCTGCCTCCCCACCTGCTCCCTTTGGGTGAGCAGCCTAAGCGTTCTAAGCATTAATCTGCACACTTGCACAGGAAGAACACTATTGTCATGTAAGACCTCAGTGGAATCTAGCCAGTCAACTGTGCCTTCTAAGAGGCTGGGCATGAATCATTTGGAGGGGCGTGTTACATAGGACTCTGTGATGTCCTCCTCTCTCACTGGAGTCTAGGGGGGCACAGTGGACAGTGGGGAGGGACGGTGTCAAAGCCTTGCCTGTTCCCTTGTGAAGTAAAGGGTCAAGAATAGCCCATGAAGGAAACTGTGTTGAGGTGTGACTTTAAGTATTTTGCACAATGAAATAAATCCAGTTGAGTTAAGATTCAGGAAAGGTGGCCCAGAAATGAGGGATAGAGTCTGGTGTTGGGGTTGGGAGTGGGGAGCGAGGTCAGAGCAACGTGGTGGAAGCCTTGTAACCTTTCAGGGAAAGTCCACCTGGCGGTGAAGATGGCCACAAGACATTCAGAACCCAAGGTGAGGGCTGGCCTGGCTGGTGTGGCTCAGTGGTTGAGTATCAACCCATGAACCAGGTGATTAGTGTTAGATTTCCAGTTGGTGCACTTGCCCAGGTTGCCGGCTTGATCCCCAGTAGGGGCCATGTGGGAGGCAGTCAATCATGATTCTCATCACTGATGTTTCTATCTCTCTCTTCTTCTCCCTTCCTCTCTTTGAAATCAATAAAAGAAAAAGTGAAGGCTGTCCATTGCTCAGTATTGGGCTGTTAGCTTATGGAGCTGTAATAAATACCCCAATATGAGGGCCACTGGACACTCATTTTCTCAACTTATGGTAACAATTGTGACACACAAGTGTGCTGTGTAATATTGCTGGGGGTGAGGGTGGGGGTGGGATGAAGGAAACACGCTCTGACCTGGGGGCCATCAAAGGAACCGATTAAACCGGCTGCAAATTGCAAAGAGAGGCACTGGAAAAGCCGCATAGCCACATCCCCGCCCCACACCCTACAAGTGCGCAAGTGGGATAGAGTTCCAGCTAATTTCATTTGCATCTCAAAGTGCCAGGTATTGTAGCTGATTTCTGCTTTGCATATGTGAAGAGCCCACCACACCACCTGCAGCAAGAGTCAATACATTCTGATTTCCAGCACATTTATCATAGATGCAGGCCTCCCAAGATACTAATTTGACATATAATTTGACAAATATATATATAACTTTGATATATAATTTGACAAATAAGCAAGTGAGAATATACTGTGTATATATATATGTATATGTATATATATATACATATACATATACATATATATACACACACACACTTGCTTATTTGTAAATCAATCTTATTCAAAGGCTTTTCTTCAATTCCATTTTTTTTACCTTTCTTTCTGTCTCTCCTCTAGTTTGCTTGCTTACATTTTCTAGCAATTTCACCATTCTCTTTCATCCTGTCCTCAAATACAGCCTCTTATTTCAAAAGCTTAAAAAGTATTTATAAATTCTTTCAATATGAAGTGCAACTTAATTTTCCTACATACTTTAAAGGGATCCAGCAATATCTCTCAACATCTACCAATCACCCCTATCTGTATATTGCCCCTATACCATGTCCAGCCTACTTCCTTTCCCATTTGTTAGAAATATTTTTTAAAATCATAGCTCCCCATACACAATCCCTGCTTAGAAATGCTTCCTTTCCCACAGGCTGGTCGGAGCTCCTCCTACCTGCCAGCTTACTGCAGACTGAGTAAGCTGCGAGCAGAGTAGATGACCAACAAGACTTGGGGACAGCAGCAAAGATGAAATGCTGATGTTGTAGAAGACCGAAGAAACCCAAGCTACGCTCAGAGAAATGGAGTTACACAGCTTTATTATGCCGGCGGTCTCAGAGGAGTTGCTTCGCAGCCGTGGGCAAACTACGGCCCGCGGGCTGGATCTAGCCCGTTTGAAATGAATAAAACTAAAAAAAAAAAAAGACCGTACCCTTTTATGTAATGATGTTTACTTTGAATTTATATTAGTTCACACAAACACTCCATCCATGCTTTTGTTCTGGCCCTCTGGTCCAGTTTAAGAACCCACTGTGGCCCTCGAGTCAAAAAGTTTGCCCACCCCTGTTCCAGAGTCTGAGCAAGCCAATATGGTGGAAGCCCTTCTTTTACCCTCTTTTGACTTCTTTGCCCTCCAAATATGGATGGGGACTTCCGGGCCTTTCGTGGGCTTTGCAAAAAGCCCCGTGGGTTGGGATGGGGGTCTTGAGATCATATCTAAGGGCCTGGCCTAGCACCAGCGCTGATACCCCCTCCAGGGGTTGTGTGTTGTTCATGGTTTATGGCCTCTGTAAAATGTGAGCATTTAGGTAACAGGTCTTGCAAGACCAGATTGTGGAGAAAGGGGCAGTGACTTAATTATAGGTTATCAAGAATGTACATTAGGTTACTGCACAGATAGAGATTGCTAGCCCCCAAACATCAGGGTTACATTGGAATTAGCCTTTTAGCCTTCTCACTAAGGAGGGGGAGGGGGGGAGGGGTGTGGAGAAGAGAAAGGGAAACTGTCCAGAGTTCTTATTCCTAATCCTGAAGCTCAGTTG
Organism: Myotis myotis; assembly: GCF_014108235.1. NCBI lineage: Eukaryota > Metazoa > Chordata > Mammalia > Chiroptera > Vespertilionidae > Myotis > Myotis myotis. Next base: position 53,276,805 of record NW_023416401.1, on the reverse strand, counting down.
AGTTCCTTGGGACCCCATTTCTTTATAATAAATCTACCTTTACAGGAACTAGCAAGAATTGGTTTTAGTTAACTATACCAAATAATCCTTGAATCTGATCCTCAGAGTGTGTCTTTTTTTTAAAAAAGAACAATTACAAAATCTATTAGCCATATTAGGAACTAATTCCATTTTTTTTCTTTTCTTCTCATTTTTCTCTTTAATACATAATGTGAAATACACCTGAAAGGTGAACATGATGGATGGGGTGTGCGGGCAGGCTAAATAGCCATCTCAGATGGTGACCTAAGAAAAATTGAATTTATTTAAGGGGAGGGGATGAGGGATGGGATATCCACAGGGAAGGGCTGCACAGCACTGAGCCAAGGGGACACTGGGTCCATGATGGCAGCACCCGGGAGCTGGAGTTTCATCCTTATATACAGTTACAGGCAGGAAACTTTTGTCATCAGGGGGTGTGGGGGCTGAGCTGGTGGGCTTGGAACGCAGGTGGAATGCAGGTGTGTGATCAGGTGCCTTCAGGACAGTTTCCATTCCTTGTATGGTCTGACTCCTGGTGTCCATGGAGTTTTTCCTGATCTTTTGTCCTCCTTTGGTGGGAAGCTTACAAATGGCCATTAAGGATTGTATTACCCTACAGTCCTAACAACACCTTGCATACAAAAAAGTACATACTTCATATGTTTAAAGCAACCTGTGGTTAAAACCACTCATATATGTTTTTTGCACTCTTCTGGGCCAGATAGTAAATCCTGTTCAATTAAACCAGTGTCCTCAGATATGTTGAAAGAAAAAGGGTAGACGGCCATTGCCTCCTTAGCCAATTCCTAGCAATCTCTCCTATGGCTGGGTACCAACTACCCTTTTAGACATTCTAGATGTCCAGAGATCTCTCCCAACTCAGCCATCTCCCTCTGGATGGTAGATGGCACATTATGGATGGCCAGTAAACTTTAGCTAATGGTAGTGACATTTGCAAGCAATAAAGAAAGTCGGTTGATGGGTTCATTATAGCAATTATATCAGATAGCAATGTCTTGCTTTGCAAATCTAGTTTAATAGATTAAGGCTGTTCATTTACCATCATAGAAAGATTAGGAGATGCCATAGTCTACTTTATGCCTGGGAGCTGCTGCTTTTCAGCACTGACGCATCTATGTTCCAATTTTACCTTCACAGTTACAGATGCACATTCAACTTCTCTAAAGCACAAAGAATTCTAGTTTAGAGTTATATGTTAAAATAATAGCATATCTATTGACACCTAGCCCAGCACTGGTGGGTAGGCCTGGCTATTTCTACTACTGCTATAAATTAAAACCATATACATATGGTTCACTGTAATAATTTTCTTACACCCAAAGAAAGGGAAAAAATCCTGGAAGAAGATCACTTCCACCAGGTATGGTGTTTTTTAAAAATAACCCACAGTTTAAAACATCAGATGGGGTCATAAACACTAGTATTGCCTAAAGAAATTCTGGAAGAATGTACCTGAAATGGAAAGAAGTCATCGGTGATCGGTGAGAGCACAGAGATGAAAACCACCCAGACAGAAGACCCCCAAAAATATCCACTGTAAAGCAATTCATATTCTTCAATTCAGGAACTATGTGCCCTGGCTGGCATGGCTCAGTTGGTTGGGCATCATCCTGTGCACCAGGAGGGTGCCAGTTTGATTCCTGGCCAGGGCACATGTCTGGGTTTTGGGCTTGATCCCACAGTAGGAGGCTTGCAGGAGGCAGCCAATTGATGTTGCACTCTCACATCAATGTTTCTCTCTCTTCCTCTCTCCCTCTCTCTCTCTCTAATAGTAAACTATTTTTTAAAAAGAAGGAATTTTCTATGTACTGATGAGATTTCTAAGACTCACTGTTAAATTTAATTTTTTTAAAAAGAGGAACCATGTGAGTCATTGAGAAAAAAAAGAGAGAGATCCACAGGTATCTGGGTGGACTCAACAGAAATGCAAGCTTGACTTTGGAATTGTGTAACTATAGTTTCCCGCCCCTGAATGCCTCTTTTGTTGTCCTCAGTCCATCCTGCAGGTGTTGTTGATAACAGGTGGCAAAGAATAAGTTGAAGTTTATGAGGTTCGGTGCAAATAAAGGACACCTGCCCTCCTCACTGTTCTTTGGCAATCTCCTACCCGAAGATAAACTTAGCACATCACAAAGGGAGTGTGAGGCTGTGCTCCGGGGAGGCAGGGCCAAATGAAATCTTCTCAGTGCCAAATGGAACTTTTTCAACTTTAATCTTTTTTTTTTTTTTTTTAACAATCACATGAAAGGAAACTCCAGAGTCTCTCTTTCTCTTGTTTTTAAAAAAGCGTTAAAGAGGAAAGTTTACAAATGCGTAAGTCAGAGTTGAACATGGCAGAGCTAGCCTTCCATGTCCAGAACACATTTAGGAGGCAGGGGAGGAACTTCACCTCTGCTGTGATAGTGTAGTTTCTTCTCAGATGGGCTGTGAAATACCGATCTGAGTGTTGGCAGGAACCACAGTCTCCTTTAAACTGGAAATCAGCTGGTCTGGTTTATAAACATGCTGCAATCCCATTTTTATTTGGAATGCAAAATGCAATTTTCCTATAGAACAACATAAAAATGATGGCAAGATTCTGAGGCAGACTAAGGAAGTCCCTGTATTTGAGGGCGACTCGGAGAACCACCAGTGCTTTCCTCACACAGAAAGGAAAAAGGATGGACTCAAAAGGAAAGTTTGTACAGAAAGTATTTTGTTACACTGATATGATAAATTAATAGTGGAATACACTTTTATCAGTTACTTACCTAAATGATTTTATTCCTTCTTATTCTTTTCATTACTGTTGGTTGTATAGCCTTTCCCTCTCACATTTTTTCACAATTTCCATCTTGCTTTCGCTATTTTAAATGTTTTCCCCATTTTTACTATCTTGATTACTGTCAACCCTGACTTTGAACTCAAATAGAACACCTTTAATTCCATCTGTTGGAATTTTAAGATAAAAAAATTGGTGTGGGACTAGATCAAACTAAAAAGCTTCTGCACATCCCTGGCCAGTGTGGCTCAGTTGGTTGAGCATCGTCCTGCACACAGAAAAGTTGCCTGTTTGATTCTTGGTCAGGGCACATGCCCAGGTTACAGGCTCTGTCCCTGGTGGGAGTTGTGCATGAGGCAGCCAATTGATGTTTCACTCTCACATTGATGTTTCTCTCTCTTTCCTTCTCCGCCTTCACTCTCAAAAAAAAAAAAAAATCAATAAAAATATTTTAAAGAATTAAAAGTAAAGCCGAAACCGGTTTGGCTCAGTGGATAGACTGAAAGGTCCCAGGTTCGATTCCGGTCAAGGGCATGTACCTGGGTTGCGGGCACATCCCCAGTGGGGGATATACAGGAGGCGGCTGGTCGATGTTTCTCTCATCGATGTTTCTGACTCTCTATCTCTCTCCCTTCCTCTCTGTAAAAAAATCAATAAAATATATTTAAAAAAAGAATTAAAAGTAAAATAAAAAGCTTCTACACAGCAAAATAATAATAAAGTAAATAAATAGAAAATTTTAAAGTGAAAGGTAAGAGGATAATATCTAAAATATATGAAGAACTCATACAACTCCATAGCAAAAAACAAACCCAATTAAAAAAATGGACAGAGGGTCTAAATAGGTAGGCATTTTTTTCCACAGATGATATACAAATGATCAACAGGTACATGAAAAAGTGTTCAACATCACTAATTATAAGGAAAATGCAAATCAAAACCACAAAGCGATACTACTTCACACCTCTTAGAATGACTATCATCAAAAAGACAAGAAATAAGTGGTGGCGAGAATGTGGAAGAAAGGAAACCCTTGTGCCCTGTTGGTGAGATGTAAATTTGTGCAGTCACCATGCAAAACAGTATGAAGGTTCCTCCAGAAAATAAATATAGAACTACCATATGATCCAGCAATTCCACTTCTGCGTGTTTACGCCAAGAAAATGCAAACACTAAAATATATCCAACCTCATGTTCCCTGCAGCATTATGTACATAGCCAAGACATAAAACAGCCTAAGTGTCCACCAACAGATGAAGGATAAAGAAATTGTAGTGTATATACACAATGGAATATTATTTAGCCACAAAAAGACAGAATCCTGCCACTTGTGACAACATGAATGGACCTTGAGGACATTGTGCTAAGAGAAGTAAGTCAGGCAATGACAACTACCATATGATATCACTTATGTATAAAATGTAATCCCCCCCACCCCCAAAAAAGAAAACCTGAGGTTTTCAGATTGCCAGAGGCACGGGTGAGGGGTAAGGGTAGGGGTGGAGAGAACAGATTCATGGGGGTGGAAGTGGGCAAAATGAGTGAAGGGGGGGCAAGAAATATACATTTCTAGTTATAGAATAAGCAAGCTCAGGAGATGTGATATACAGCGTGATGATGCTATTAATACTGTACTGCCTATTTGAAAGCGACTAAGAGAGTAAATTTTAGAAGTTCTCAGCACAATAAAAGAATTTTGTAACCATGTATGGTGACACCTGTAAACTAGATTTACTGGGGTGATCATTTCACAATACGTACGAATATTGAATCATGTTATACACCTGAAACCAATATAATGTTATATGTCAATTATACCTCAATAAAAAATCTTGCATGTGCAGAACATAGTTCCTTTTGCCTTTTCCTTGAAGGTCTCTGAACCTTCTGGGTTTGAAGTGGTGTGAGCTGTCCCTCCTCTCAACAAGGAACAGAAAATCAACAATGCGACCACCACCACCACCAAAAACAGTGACAGCAATGACCACCACACAACCACTCACTCTGTCCCAGGCACTATGTTTAAAAGGAATTTTTTTTCTCTGTCATCTAGATCATGAGAATCACTCTTGCAAAAATAAAAAGCAGGGCCAACAGCTGTCTCTGGGTAATCTATTACTTTGTTAGAGCGCCATACAAATGACCGCGGTCAGGGGGCTCACAGGGCAGAAATAAAGTTCTCACCGCTCTGGAGTCGAGAAGTGTGACTTCAAGGCGTGCATGGTTGGTTTCTCCGGAGGCCTCTCTCCTGGGCTTGCAGGTGGCCTCCTCTGCCTGTACCCTCACATGGCCTTTCCATCCTGGTCTTTCTTCCTCTTCTTATAAGGACACCAGTCCTACTGGATTAGAGTCCCACCCAGGTGACCTCAATTATTGTATTTACCTCCTCAAAGGCCCTACCTTTAAACACAGTCACATTTGGGTTAGGGCTTCAACATATAAATTGTGTGTGTGTGTGTGTGTGTGTGTGTGTGTAAGGGGGGAGGGAACAGGTAACATAATCCTATACATATCTCCTCCCCCTCAGGCTCACACCGTAGCTGATTAAGTGCCTGGCCTGGGCTGGCTTTCCTGGGAGTTTGGAATCGGGCAGAGAGGTGACTGTCTTTGCTGAGTGCTTCTTGTCAGGGATGTAACCTGGCTTGGGACAGGCATGATTGGCAGGTCTACATAGCCACAGCACAGCAGCCCATGACATAGCTTCACATGTGGAGGACATTGTCCTAAGTCCTTCCCTGAGTGGTTTTCTTTAATTCTCACGCTAACCCAGTGAAGTGTGTTATTATCTCCAACTTATGGTTATAAAAGAAAAAGTTGAGTCATTTACCCCAAGTCGTCCAGCTGAAATGTTAGCTTTACACAAAGGAGCAGAGAAAAACGGGGGGGGGGGGGGGGGAGAGAGAGAGAGAGAGAAGAGAGAGAGAGAGAGAGAGAGAGAGATATTAAGAAGGTTCACAAACCAGTAAAGGAAGAACTCTTGTCAACAGACATTGCTCTTATTTGTGGACGTAGATGTCCAAGGTCATGATAATTCGGGTAATAATGAGACAAGTGTCCTCAGTGGAATGCACAAGCTGATGAAGCCTGGATGTACCTGATGATGCGGGTAAAGTGCTTATTACAATGCCCTACACAAAACAAACTGTAAGTGGATACTGAGGATACAGATACCATTGTTTCCTACTCTTCTTGAAAGCAAATGGATTGGCTTAAATTTAGGAATAAGAAAAGTCAGTCATGGAGTCATTCATTTGCCAAATACTGAGCATGGATTGTGTGTGGGGTCCTGGACGGGGCAGTGGGATAGGCCACAGGGAAGGCCGGAGCTCAGCGGCTGGCCCAGGGAGACAGGGAGATGAGCAGTTACACTTAGTGTGGGACGTGCCATATGGGGCTGTGAGATCTGGTGGGAGCACCTTGGTCAGTACCTTCTAGTCTAGCGATTTTCAACCGGTGAGCTACAAGAACTTTTAAAACCTGAAATACCTGACTATTTAGTCAGGGACACTGACTTCTTTTCCCTTAAATTGTCAAATAAAAAATAATAATAAAAAAAAGAGACAACAGCCAACACAACAATAGCTGTTCAGTGTGAATAAATCAAAATTATACCTATTTTTTGTCAGATTGGCAAAAAATATAACATTTTTTTTTTGGTGTGCTGCAGAATTTTAGTAATTAGTTTATGTGTGCCATAAGATGAAAAAGGTTGAAAATCCCTGGTCTGGACTTTGAGAATCATGGGGATCCTCCCTCGTTGAAGAAACTTCCATTAGGAGCTTGGAAAGACATGCAGAATTTCACTTACTTGTTCACTTAATTTTCATAACTTTATCATGGGCCTTTTAAATCGGAGGGATTATGCTAGATCTAGGAATACAACAATGACAGGGAGAGACGTGACCTTGCCCTTGTGGGACTTGTAATGTATTGGGGAGACAAACACTAAAGGAATAATTATATGGATACTGGGTCCAGGAGAGGAGGACCAGCCACAGGACCAGCAGGAGCAGGGACCTGGGAGGGACAGTGTGTCTACTGGAAGGTTCTGTTGAAGAGAGGGGAGAGTCGAGGCTGAAGAAGCAACAGGGTGAGATCACCAACCAGGTAAGTCCTGCTGTGAATTCGGGGTTTAGCTGGCCACAGAAGAGGATCCCCTGAAGGGAGTCCCAGACCTGCATTTCAGGAAGTTCATGGGCTGCTCTGTGGGTGCTGGATTGGAGGAGGCACCCCTAGAGGCTGGTAGACGGTTGCCACAGACCAGGTAAGACGTGATGGTGGTCTGGACTGGGGTGGGGCATGCCACAGAGAAGGGGCCAGGTAACAGATACATTTGTGTTTCAGTAGAAAGTGGTCTCCCCCTCTCCATTCTTCCATAGGAAGAGATTCTTCCTCTTCCCCACACTCTATAGGATTCAAGAGACAAGGACCCTGACTCTGTGCCACTCCTGGAAACCAAAAGGCTTTGTCCTTCCTCCTGAGCCAGGGACAGGGACAGACAAGCTCGCTCTCTCTCTCTCTCTCTCTCTCTCTCTCTCTCTCTCCCTCAGAGGAGATTCCTTTTCCTCCTTTAATCCCCCTTTCTCTGCAAGAGCACCAGCGAGGAGAGGGCAGGTGCAAGCCTGACTGTAACCTCCCCCTCCAAAGTGAGTGGGTGCCCTTGGAGAGGAAGGGTCGGGGAGCCTGGGGCTGGGGGTTGAGAGGCCTGGGTTCTATTCCCAATGCTACCATCGGGTCTCCTTGAGCAGGTCCCAACCACGTCCCTGTGCCTTTTTTCCTTCACGGTAAAGCCAGCGGCTAAGTTCAAATGCTGTAACCTGTGAGCTAGATTTCAGAATAGCATTCACAGAAAAGAGTCATTTCAGAAGCCATGTTTACTCTGGGGTTTGATAAAAGAACATAAAAGGCTCTGATTAGTGCTATTTAAATATTTGTTCCAGGACTGATATTTGCATTTAGGGGGAAATGAATTGATGCACATTATTTGTGATTAACTCTGAAGCTCAGAGGAAGGGGAATAATATAATGAGTGAGAAGGCAGATAAGTCGGTCTGATCATGAGTAAAATAAAGCCCGGCTATCAGCTCTTCCTCCTAGTCACAAACCGTCTCCATTCTGCTAGTTCATTTCATATGGCTTTAGAAACCTCTGCTCAGTGCGTTTAAAGCTTTTACAGCCTAGGGGGGGAAATACATGCAGTTTAAACAGACAATAAACAGCAAACACCCTCCCCCACCATGAAAAGCTAATGGTCTTTGAGAATAATCTACAACAGATTCAATTTAGTAGCTAATATTCTCCTGCTCACGGCCAATTCACTTTCCACAATGAGGATCAAAGGAAATGGCCCAACATCTTTTAAAGAATGAAGGGTACCATAAATGGACTGCAGATTCCTCCTTTCTCTATAAGCAGCTCTCTCTCAGAGTAAAATTTCCAATTGCTAATGGCCAGATTTGGACAAGTGGGGATTTTCCTACTAAGGGACCAGAGAAGGGGACAAAGGTTACAGCTTTCACAGAGAGAGAGCTGGAAGCTGGGACAATGAAATCCTTGGATCTGTAACAAGCTTGGAGTCATGAAAATAGTTGGGATCAGAAAATTGTCTAGCCTTTTCTGGTTGAGCCTGGAAAGGAATCTTCTGAATGCCTGCTGCTTGTTTTAATGGAATATTGAGACCAGCATCAGATATGCCACTGCAACCAAGAATCCTGGATAGAGTTAACCAAATCCCTTGGTCTTCCAGAGACATACACAAAAACCACTCTCTGCTTCCCCCACTTCGATCCTGTGGTTACTTCTGAAATGCCATCTGATTCATGACGGTAAATAACCCAAACTAATTTACTGATGTGTGAACTGATTAAATACTATATCAAAAGGAATCCTTTAAAAAGGCGTAACTGGAAGGGGGAAATCGAAGTATCATGGAAACATTATGGAGCTAAAAAATAAATAAATAAAATGGTGAGCTCCTTTTCTGAACCCAAGAGCTGAAATCCAGGCTTTGATATGTAATTTCCCTTTTATTTTCTCCTGAGTCATTAATTCCCCTTCCTCCTGGATTTTTTTGATCCTAGGTAAACAAACAATTCTCTCCCCGCACCCCTCTGACTCCACCTATGTGTCATTTGACTAATCTCCTTTACATCAAAACTTCTCCAAAGACTGGGGGTTCAGAAGGAGCCACCCCACCATGTGCCTCTGTGGTACCTGGATTATTTTGAGCTAAAGGAAATGTTAGCCTCAGGCTCAAGAGAAACTTTCCCCCCTGCTTTCAACTACCTAGAATAGCGGTTCTCAACCTTCCTAATGCCGCGACCCTTTAATACAGTTCCTCATGTTGTGGTGACTCCCAACTTCATTGTTACAAATTGAACATAATGAAAGCATAGTGATTAATCACAAAAACAACATGTAATTATATATGCGTTTTCCGATGGTCTTAGGCGACCCCTGTGAAAGGGTCGTTCGACCCCCAAAGGGGTCGCGACCCACAGGTTGAGAACTGCTGACCTAGAATTTGCTCATAATAAGAGATTAGCACCCATAACCTCTTTCTGACCCTGGGTGGCAGGGCAGCTTCCATTTACTAAACAGCTGCTCTCATCATCCCGCAGTGGCCCTTTGAAGCCTCCAGGTGCATGACCTCATCCCTAGCTCAGGATGTCTTATATACCTCCACCCCCTTTCTGTCTCTGACTCTCTCATGTATGTTGGGTTCCTGTGCACGTTGAGATTAAATTTAATTTTCTCTTTTCAGTCTGTCTCCTGTTGATATGCTTATTCATCCAGAGGGAAAGGGAATTTTCCCCCTTCCCCACACTGGTCACACTTCCTGTCTTGGCTCCCGGTCCTCCCATTCTCTCTTGTACATACTCCGCTTAGGTGTTTGACTCCACCACTCCCCCAAAATTGCTCTCATCAAATCCTGACCTTAGTGACAAATCAGAAGCATTGCAACCTGTTGACTGTTGCCTCTTTCTTAGACCTTGATGTGATAAGCCTCTGGACTGTGTTTGAATTATTTCAGATTATTTCCACTGGCAATACTGAGCCAATGGAAAAGTTAATTGAGTTTATTACATAATTGCTGTTATCCAAGAAACGGTTATTAAGTAAACTTGAAAAAAAAACCTTGAAGATAAAAATTAATTTCCTGTATCCCTGCCCAACAACTTTTACATTTTTATTTCTTTCCTTTAAACATGCTATCATTATGAAGATGTATTTGTTTGATACAGTTGCTGTCACATGTTATTTTCAAATTTTGATCCTGCTTTTTTAAAAAAACACACACAATATAACTAAAGGGATTTTCCACATGATTTCAAACTCTTTGTTAGTATTCCTTTAAATGGTTATATCATATTTCATTGAGTTGATTTGCCATAGTTTGCTTAACCATTCTTTTCTTGAGCTGTTCTGTTTTTTTTTCTGTTAGGAATAATGGTGCAATAAACATCTTTGTTCACAAAGGATTTCTTTTCAAAAATATTTTAGATTATTTCCTTAGGATAGGATCCCAGAATTATCAGATCAAACTATATAAACATTTCTAAAGCATTTCACCAAACTGCTTCACTGAAGGAGTAAAATAACTACATTTCGATATTTGTAAGATGGCTGTTAGTAAATTGCTTCCCAAACAACCATTGGTCATGGCTAAACTAGAATGAAAGATTAATATTTTTCAATGGGGGCGGGGTGGGTGTTTATTTTCAGAAGCTCTCAAGCTACCTGTCACGGGAAATATTTAAGACCTCCCTACCTGGTCTTCCTGGGCTCCTGTCTGCTTGAGAAGTGACTCCCACCCTAGGTGGATTTGCTCTACATAAGGGTTTACCATCAGAACCATTGAAAGAGTTTTTAAAAGTTAGACTAGATTCTGTGGCTGCATCCCAAACCTGCCTACCTAGATCTGCACAGCAGCTCTTATCATTCAACATACAAAAGCTGTGGTCGGCAAACTGCAGCTCGCGAGCCACATGCGGCTCTTTGGCTCCTTGAGCGTGGCTCTTTCTAAGCCTTAGGAGTACCCTAATTAAGTTAATAACAATGTACCTACCTATATAGTTTAAGTTTAAAAAATTTGGTTCTCAAAAGAAATTTCAATCGTTGTACTGTTGATATTTGGCTCTGTTGACTAATGAGTTTGCCGACCACTGTACTAAAGGAACGTGAAGCAATGGAAAGTCTTTGTGTTGGGCAATGAAAGTGTAGGTGAAAATAATTTAAATTATCTATTGTTCTAAAAGTTGTCTTAATAATAAATACTTAAACAAAGTAAAATGGCAGTGGTTTAGCTGGACAATGCAAAACCAGGAGTGCCCCATCCCCCCACGCAGTGTATCAGGAAAGAGACTGAGGAGTGTGCACTCCTGTTATTCATTAACTATGATTGGAGCCCAATATCATCAACGCCGTTTGAGAGAAAAATCTTATTAAACACATAGATGCCTGTTATTATTCACTCTCTTAAAGCTGAATTTTATTATTCCGGGTACCCTTTTCCAATATTATCCCTATTAATATTCTTTCAAAACTGTCAAAATAAAATTTGTATTGATTGTAGAATGAAAATAGGTGCTCTTGAAATGGAGAATTAAGATTTTATTAGTAGAGAGTCAAGGATTTACCGCAGTTCATTTGGGAAGAGTTTGCATCTTTTCCATTCTTCTCAGGGTTCCTTTTTAAAAATGTCTTCATTGATTTTAGAGAGAGAGGAAGGGAGAGGGAAAGAGAGACAGAAGCATCAAAGAGCATAGACGTTTCTAAGGTATTTCACCAAGTTGCTTCACTGAAGGAGTGAATTGACTAGGTTTCAATATTTGTCAGATGGCTGTTAATAAATTGCTTCCAAAACGACCATTGGTCATGGCTGCCTCCTGCACCCCCGCCCCCCACCCAACTGGGGACCGAGCCTGCAACCCAGGCATGCGCCCCCATCACTTTTTATTACTTGTTTTGTTGATAAAAGCCATTCTCACAGGTGTAAGATGGTATCTCATTGTAGTTTTTTTAAAAATACATTTTCATTGATTTCAGAGAGGAAGGGAGAGGGAGAGAGAGATAGAAACATCAATGACGAGAGAATCATCCATCGGCTGCCTTCTGCACGCCCCACACTGGGGATGTGCCCTGACTGGGAATTGAACCAGTGACCTCTTGGTGCATGAGTTGATGCCCAACCACTGACCTACACCAGCTGGCCAGGGTTTCTGATTTTGAAAAAAAAACTGGGGATGTTTTGAAATAGGATAGTAATGAAGCAGGAAGACAACTTCTCTATGAGTTTACTTGATCCATTTTTATGTTCTCAGAATTAAGGAAAGCAAATGACTTAGTAAATATTTGTCGAATGAATGAATAACTATATGGAATATATAAGAATATGCATGATGAATATATGGAAATATATGGAAAGCTTGTATGGAAATATACTTATTCAGTATCTGGCAGACCTTTATGAGCTTTGTGATCATTGGGAAAACATTCGTGTGTTTCCTAATTTCACTTTTCACCTGTAAAATGGAGATAATGGAACATAACACAGAGGGTTGTTATGCAGTTCCAGTAAGAGTGCCCGGACCAGTGTGTGACTTGAGCTATGACTAGAAGAGCTAAACAACATTTCTTTTGTTTCCCATTCAAAATTTAAAATCATATATTTTTATAAGATATGGGGATCTAAGCTTCTATTTATCTCTAACCAACTCTGTCACATCAACAGATATTGGAGTTGCTGACATTTTGGTAGGAAGTATTTTTTAATTCTGTAATTAATGAAAATAAAATGCAGAACTGTCTTTTTTATGAGACTGACATATGCTAAAAACTTGATTATCTTGAGTCATGAGAGAAAGAATTGCGCCAGAATTGTGCCTAGCTTTTTGTGTTGAATGGAAATGTGGGAGTTGGGGTGTGGGAGGAGAAGCTTGTATTTTTTCATAGTTATTGGGAATTCTGAGGCATAGCCATATTTGGAAACTCCTGGTCCAGCTTTTCATTTCACAGGTGAAAACCTGGAAAGATGGTTACAGATGATCAAGGCTGAGAGCAGTTTCTTTTTTATTTTTTTAAATATACTTTATTGATTTTTTACAGAGAGGAAGGGAGAGGGATAGAGAGCTAGAAACATCGATGAGAGAGAAACATCGATCAGCTGCCTCCTGCACACCCCCTACTAGGGATGTGCTCACAACCAAGGTACATGCCCTTGACAGGAATCAAACCTGGGACCTTTCAGTCTGCAGGCTGATGATGCTCTAGCTAGCCACCGAGCCAAACCGGTTAGGGCCTGAGAGCAGTTTCTTGTTGACCTTTGATCTACCAGACTCATTAGATCATTCATCCAATTTATCATTTCAATGCAAATTTTAACCCTGTCTCTTATACTTAAGATTTTGGCCCCAAGGCTGTTGTTGAGAGTCTGAAGGAGGAAAGACAATCCTGCTAGCTTTGAGGGCCACCAGAGGCTGTGGCTTGAAGCTGGCCTCTGGGCTATGTAAATTCAGCTGCTGGCTTCAGGCCAGTAGTTAAATTCTATGAAAACAAGTCCACATCCACACACTAGCAGAGGAAGTTGGGCAAGGCCCTCTTCTGCCTATTCAAACAGGTGACTTTGCAACTCCTGAGCCTTAGATCAGCCACAGGCATTGTGAGAGCTGCTGGAGACCCAGTTGACCTGGACCAATGTGTGACGTGAGCTATGACTGGAAGAGCCCAGATGCTGGGCCCATGTTCCAGCCCCCACTGACTCTCTGGGCTACCTCAGCAAAGTTTTCTCCTCTGTAAAATGGGGATAATAATATCACCCACCTCTTAGGGTTGTTATGAGGATTACATGGGTTAACATTTATAGTGAACCCAGAATAATGCCTGATATTTAGTAAATGAAAGGTGTTTATTAAACACCTTTCACAGCACTTTCTGATTGTCTTGACAAGGAGTCCTTGATGACTCTTAGAGGGATGGTGGATTGAGCCCTGTCAAAACACATGCCATTTTGAAAGTGACTTTCTTTATTGTGTCACTAAATGTTCTGCTGCTCTTCTACCCACTGACCAAGGGGCTAGTCTTCCTTCAGTGAGACAAGAGGGGACCCAGCTATTTTGGGGCCCCCCTAGACCCGTGGTCGGCAAACCACGGCTCGCAAGCCACATGCGGCTCTTTGGCCCCTTCAGTGTGGCCACGAAGTTTTAATCGCACTGTACGTGCGCGCCCGCACGTGGTATTTTGTGGAAGAGCCACACTCAAGGGGCCGCAGTTTGCTGACCACTGCCCTAGACTGTTACATTACATCACACCCACCCCTTTCTGCAGTCAGCACATACCAAACCTTGCCTAGATTCAGAAACACTTTGAACCTTTAATTCCCTCCTTTAACAGAGATTCTTCATGTCTAACCCTCCAGGTCAAGACAACAAGAGGTGGCAATGAAACTCACATTTTTTGTGAGTCACTGCCACTGAGTAAAGTCCTCACATCCACAGAGAAAAGGATCTAATTCAGGCTCCACCTCCAGAGCTAGAAAATTAATGTTTAATCAGACCAGCACATCATCAGTTATTACATCTGACCTTCCTTAAAGTGCCATAAAGCAGTGAGGACAATGGGGAAACAAAAATCCGAAATTGTACTTGGTGGTGTGTTTTTTTAACCAATTTTAAAAAATATTGATCACTATTCTGACATTTGTGTTAATCATTCTCTTGCTTCTCATTATAGCTTATGATATATGATATACCCGAAAATATATTTTTTTAGTTTTTTGCATGTTTGAACTTTCTATAAATGGAATCATACTCTGTCTACTCTTTTGTGCCTGGCTTCTTTAGCCTCACATGTTTCTTATGTTCAATAGCATCAGTGAGTATAATCATGTGTTCATTTCATTGTGTAGCATTCTATGGTGTGGCCATATCACACTTCATCTACTCTGTGGTCGACACAAATTTTTATTGTTTCCATTGTTACAAATCATGGTGCATTGCTACAGATCTTGCCTGCTGCCCTGTGTAAATGTAATAACTTTCATTTTTTATGAAGACTATAGAATCTAATAAGTGACTGCACTTATTTTTCTTCATTTGGACTTGCAATTCCTCTGTGTGATGACTCACCTCCCACCAAGGATACAGAAAGCTGGAAAGAGCATTGCTCTCACCCTGACAATAAGAGAAAGCTGGGTAAATTATAGCATCATAACTTTTCTTAAGCACTTCACACAACTGATGTTGCAAGGCAATGAGGGAGCTGGAATTCCACAGAGGAAAAGGCCCTATCAAGTAAAGATGGAATGCATATTAGACATGCAAGTGGCAATATCAAGTAGACAGTGAGTCTGGCACGTGAGGGAGAGGCGTCTATGAGTTGGACAATAATCGATTTAATTTATGTATTTGTATATATAAAGTCCCATGGCTAGAGGAGACCACTTAGAGAGGGAGTATAGATACAGAGAAAGAAAGAGGAGAAGACCAAGTCTATCTAACATCAATACTTGGAGTTGGGGAGCTGAGGAAGAACCGGTGTAGGAGAGATCAGTATAGTGGGAAGAGATTCACAGAGCCTAAAAGTATTTTGAGATAAAGGGGAAGTCAACTGTGTCAATTGCTGCTGAAAGATCTAGTTTAGATGAAGATTGAGAATTGACTATTGCCTTTGACGTATAACATGATGACGACCTTGAGAAGTGCCATTTCACTAGAATGGCAGACACTGAGAAAGCCCAATTGGGACAGGTTCAAGAGCTAATAGGAGATCGGAAAGGGGGCAGGCAAGAGATGGAGTAGCTGGAGTGGACTTGGAGTCAAGAGAGAACATTTTCTGAAAGACCATGTTATCCTATCATGTTTATTTGCCAATGGGAATGATCTGGTTGAGGCACAAATCCCTATGAGGGAAGGGGATAGATAATTGCAAGAGTAGAGTCCTTGAAACCAGGAAGGCATTGAAATCTAAAACACAAGTGGAGGGTTTGGCCTCCAGTAAGAGCAGGAAGCCTTCCTCATCTCTAACAGGAGGAAAGTTGAGGTTTATAGGTAGAAACACAGGTAAGGTGATAGACTTGGTGGTAGAGATGAAGCAATTCTTTTCAGACTGCCTCTACCTTTCTTTTTTTTTTTAAAAAAAAAATATAGTTTTATTGATTTCAGAGAGGGAGGGAGAGGGAAAGAGATAGAAAAATCCATGATGAGAGAATCATTGATTGGCTGCCTCCTGCACACCCCACACCGGGGATGGAGCCCACAAACCAGGCATGTGCCCTGACCGGAATCAAACCATGACCTTCTTGAGACTTCCATTGAGACTTCTTGAATTGGAATAGTGTGTGGCCTGGTAGTCTGTGCTTCAACAAGCCTTTCAGGTGATTCTGACATTTGAGGAGCACTGGCTTAGGATAGTATGGTGAGTACCATTAGCACAATGAGGGTTCTTTTAGGAAGGAGGGAGTGGGAAATAGAACAAATGAGCATCTCAGAGAGAGAGGGAGTCAGCAGAGTTAAGGGTGTTTGCAAGGGAGAGAGTCTAAGGATGGGCCCTGAAATCCAAATTGTGTGAGAAAGGGAACAAGGACACAACGGAATGATGGATGGTGGAAAAGCAAGCTTGGCAACATAAAGATCTCCATGAGGCTGGAGAACTGAAGTGAGCTGGTGGGATAGATGATGTGGGGGCCATAATGTACTCACAGATCTCCAACTACAGGGTGTGTCACTGACTAAGGCTTCTGTTTGCACCAAGACCAAACTTACTGCTGCGACAAGTGTGGCAGGGTCACTAAGGTTGGTCTACTCAGGGGCACATACTCCTTAGATAGCTGGCTTTGGCTCAAGGACCCTACTCCCCACAACTTTGATGGACCTTCCTTTAATGACACGATAATTCAAGGATCTTCCACCCAACCTTCCCTCCCATTCTCTTTCACTCATCTCAGACTTGAACCATGTTCTCCAGCTCTCCCAGCCTTACCCATCTACCTACCTATTTTTTCTCACATAGACACTTCCCCTGTTCAAATCCTTGCACATTTAATCCCATCTTGGCACCTGCTTCTTGGAGAACCTAGACAGATACCCAAGGTGATGGTTCTTGAGTAGAGCTTGAAACTGAGATTATGTGTTGGGCACTGTGCTATGCTAGTCTAAGAAGTAATCATGGTGCCTAGTCCACAGGAGAACCTGTGAGATAAAGGTGCATAGCTGATCACTGCAGTATAGCAGTCCCAGACACTGTGGGACTCAGGCATCCTTAGCGGTGGTGGGAAGATAATGACTTTCGGTAGTCTGGGTATCCCACCAGCTGAAAACACACCCATTTGTTTAGTGATAGGCCTCTTAGGTGACCCCACAAACAGCTCAGTAAGTATAGCTCAGCTACCCACGGACTGAGCACAGCCTCCGTAGATGTCACCTTCCCAAGGCATTGCAATCACCTACCCTTGTTTCTCTTCACTGTGGCTGCCAGCAGATGGCATCATGGGTATAGAGAAGAGGGTCGGATATTTGATAAAGATTTGGTTATGATAATGACCGGTCCTAGTCCCTATTTTCTCTCTGCATTTCTCTAGTATTTCCCTTGGTGGCTGTCACCCTGCACTGAGTGCTTCTGCCCTTACTGATCTCACCAGAGTGCTCTGAGAGATCACGGGATAACACTTGTGAGCTACTCTGAAAACGGCCAGTGCCCTGACAGGTGGCGTTTATTACAACTCTAGCTCATATTGGCTGCAGGCACCTGAGGGAAGGATGGAGCTCTGTTTTCAATGGACTCCACACTCCCAGATGAAGGGAATGTCAGCCCCTTTTGGATTCTTTAAAATTTTTTTGATTGATTTTTTTTTTTAGAGAGAGAAAGAAGATGAAGAAGAAGAAGAAGAGGAGAAGAAGAAGAAGAAGAAGAAGAAGAAGAAGAAGAAGAAGAAGAAGAAGAAGAAGAAGAAGAAAGAGAGAGAGAAAAATATCTTTCAAGAGAAAAATAATCAAATCAAACCTTAGAGGAGAAGGGTCTGGGTGGTGAGAGAGAGAGAGAGAGAGAGAGAGAGAGAGAGAGAGAGAGAGAGAGAGAGAGAGGAGATCAATTTTGTTGTTCCACTTATTTATGCCGTCATTAGTTGACTCTTGTATGCACCCTGACCAAGGATCGAACCCATAACGCTGGCATATGGGGATGACACTCCAACCAACTGAGCTACCTGGCAAAGGGCCGTTTTGGATTCTTAACCTGGAATCCAGGGCCCTTGACCAGACTTTAGGGAGACTGGCTCTCCTGGACTTGTGTGTGCAGTTGTATGTGTGTGTGCATTTGAGGGGCATAGAAGGGGGTTGGTTCTATGGCTTTCATTATTCCTCAAAAATATGAAGAGTAAACAACTTACTTTCAAGAGAAAAATAATCAAATCAAACCTTAGAGGAGAAGGGTCTGGGTGGTGAGAGCTCTGCCTTCAAAGCAGATCTGTTGCTGGGCTTATCCACTCTTACTTTAAAAGGAAGGCCCCTGTAGTGTGTGGTAATCCCAGAAGTATTATGGAACTCTGTGGGATCATGGTGAGAGGATAATGGCTTAAGGGACAATTGGGAATTGGTTTTGCTCCTTAATATATCCTATGTCATAAGAGGATTTTTACCACCATAGAACACTGTCTTGGGAATCAGAACTAAATTAAAAACGTTTTCTTTCCTTTCTTTTTTTGTAGACAGTTAATTAAGTAGTCCTAAGTGTTTTCATATTACACCTGAAAGTTTCCATTAGAATGTAATAGGTACAACGGACAGCTGTTGGAAATTGCATGACAAACTTAACTGTTTTACCAAAAAATGCCTGTTTGTCTGCCCTTTCCCCTCGTTCAACACTAGAGGGAGCTACACACCACGGAGCCGGCTCCCTTCACTCTCCGAACCCGCTATTGTGATACTCGGCTCCCTTGTGGATATTTTGCAGTATATACACAGAGATAAGCAAAAACACGGAAGAGGAGTACCTTGTTCCATTTGTCATAAGGAGCCCGGCAGACCCTTCCAGGTGTCTGTTCATGTCAGGAGGCTATCGCCGACCCCAAAGGGAACTTCTCAACACGGAGGGTTGGGCAGCTTGTAGGTCAGTGGTTCTCAACCGTGGCTGCACAATTAGAATCACCTGGGAATCTTTTTTAAATCCTGATTTCTGGGCCTCTTTCACCAGCTGTTCTTTTTTAGAATGAAAAGCCCACGTCAATTCCTTAACAGGTGACTGAGCTGTAATTAATAGATATACTAATAGATTAGTAAACATACTAAGGCATTTATGAGCTCTATTATGATCGTATCGATAAGAGGAAAATGATGTTGATGAGAGATTGATATCTGGTCCATTCACTTATTTTTCTTCACAAATTTCTACGGCCTGCTCTATGCTACAGACTGAATGGTTATATGCAAGGTGTACCGACTCAGGCATTGATGAGAGCTGGAGGGAGGTCCTCAGGGGCGGGCCCTCAGGCTGTTCCTTCTTTTTTTTTTTTAACTTGTCGTAAAATATAAACAATAAAATTTACCATTTTGATTATTTTTAAGTGCACAGTTTAGTGCATTAAACATATTTACATTGTTGTGCAACCATCACCACCAGAGCTTTTTCATCATCCCAAACTGAAACTCTGTAATGTTAACCACTAACTCACCCTTCCCTACTTCCCCCAGGCCCTGGTAACCTCTATCCTACTTTCTATCTTTTTAAAATTGCCTTACTCTAGGTCCCCATATAAGTGGAACCATCCAGTATTCGTCCTTTTGTGTCTGGCTTATTTCACTTAGCATAATGTCTTCAAGGTTCATCCCTGTAGCATGTGTCCAAATCTTGCATTTTTTAAAAATCCTTACCCAAGGATATTTTCCCATTGATTTTTAGAGAGAGGGAAAGACAAAGAGAAATATCGATGAGAGAAACACATCACTTGGTTACCTCCTGCACGAGTCCTGACCAGGGCCCGGGCTGGGGAGGAGCCTGCCACCAACGTATGTGCCCTTGATCCTTAATCAAACCCTTTGGTCCGCAGGCCGATGCTCTATCCACTGAGCAAAAACCAGCTAGGGCTCTCCTTCCTTTTTAATGCTGAATAATATTCCATTGTGGGTATAGGCCACATTTCACTTATCCATTTATCCATTAATGAACACTTGGGTTGTTCCATGTTTTAGCTGTTGTGAATAATGCTGCTATGAACATGGGTGTACAAATATCTGTTTGTGTGTCTGCTTTCGATTCCTTTAGGCATACACTAAGATTGGAATTGCTAGATCACATGAAGATTCGAAGTTTAACTTTTTTTTTTAGGAACTACTATACTGTTTTTCACTGCAGGTAGACCAGTCTTACATTCCCACCAACAATGCATAAGGCTTCCATTCCACATCCTCACCAACACCGGTTGTTTTGTTTTATTTATTTTTAAATAATAGCCATCCTAATGTCGTTTTGACAAGCTCTGATTTGGACTAGTTTCATTCATTTTATCCAGAATTTAGATGGAAGTAAAAAAGGGTGCTTATCTGACTTGTAAATCAACAGAGGGTGGAAAGCATAGCTGATGTGTTATGTGAAAGAATTGGGAACCAAAATAAAATTGATCACTTATACCAGGGGTTGGCAAACAACAACCCATAGCATAGGCCAACCTGGCCCACTGCCTGTTTCTATAAATAAAGTTTAAGTAGTGCACAGCCACATCAATTGTTTGCACATTGTCTATGGCTGCTTTCGGGCTACCATGGCAGACTTGATTAGTTGCTCCAGAGACTGTATGGATCTCAGCATAAAGTATTTACCATTTGGTCCTTTTCAGAAATGTTTGCTGCCTTTTGGGTTATTCAAAAGGGCCAGATTTAACCAGAAAAGATTTCATCTGTATGGAATAGTTGTATTGGTGTATTAAAAAAAACCAAGTACACAATAAAGAATTGGGGACCGCTGGCTTCATAAAAAAAGATGTGATTTTTCTTAACAGTAGATTAAATGTGACTCAGCTTTGAGATGAATGAGACTGGCAGACACCGATTGTAACCTTGGCTCACATTAATAGGAATGAGCATCTAGAACAGTGCTGCTCCCATCTTGGCTGTGCACTAGAATAACCCAGAAGCTTTAAGATATATTGATATCAAATTTGGGGGGAATCCCATGTAAATGGTCTGGGGTGTGGCCTGGGCATCCGGATGTTAAAAAGCTTCCCAGGTGATTCTAAGGCCCAGGCCAGCCCAGGTTGAGACCCTGAGACAGTTCTGTTCTGCTTGGCTCAGGCCCAATCACACATCCGGTTCATCCAGGTGCCCCATTGAAGGGAAATAAAGACAAGCTGGTGTCTATTTGAGGAGGAGTCCGCATTGTGAAAGAACAAGAACTCATCTTTATAAGGGAACAATTGAGAACGTACAAACCTACGGATTCTGGAGAGACCATGGGGAGTTTGTACCCGGCATTCGGTGTGTGAGGGCTGTCTCATGGAAGACTTATTTTTACAGCAGGCTCTGAAAAGAGGAGCTGGGAATAGAGAATAGGAGTTATTAGCTGTTATTATTACTTATTACTTTTTATAAAATAAAACATTAAAAACAGCACTACCCAAAGAGGGAAGCAGTGAGTCCTCTTTTGAGGGACATGCCAAGGGGTCCCATTCACTGGCAGGGATGGGACAGAGCAGGCCCGGGAGTGGATGGGGGACAGAAATAATCAAAATAACCCAGTTCTGTCAGCAAGTACTGACTGGGGCTCTCCAGTACCAGGCACTGTTCTGGGACCTATTCGGTGTTATATGTGACCCACAAGCACCCTGACGGATGGTCTTCCAGCCTGGGCTTTTCCGATTCTAGAACTCACAGCGTGTACATAACCTGAAATACAAGGTTGAGTTTTAGTAATAATGAAGCTGTATTTATTTATTTTTAATTTTTAAAAATATATTTTATTGATTTTTTTTACAGAGAGGAAGGTGAGAGGGATAGAGAGTTAGAAACATCGATCAGCTGCATCCTGCATACGCCCCCCCCCCCCCCCCCCGGGGATGTGCCCACAACCAAGGTACATGCCCTTGACTGGAATCAAACCCGGGACCCTTCAGTCCACAGGCCAACGCTCTATCCACTGAGCCAAACCGGATCGGGCTGAAGCTGTATTTAGATAAACAGCCGGGAACTCACCTATGAAGATGAGAGGTTGTATTTGAAAGCTTTAGTTTAGAATCCCAAATGTCAGAGCTTCGAGGAAGGTGAGAGGTGATCTAATCCCCTTTCTCTCTCCTCAATTTATAGATGAGGAAACAAGGCCCACAGAGGTCCTGGTGTTGGTCCCAGGGTTGGTCCCGAGATTGGTCCCGGGATTGGTCCCAGGCTACACTTTTAATATTCAAATAAATCCTCTGACACCTGGAACAGCTTTCTTGCTCCTGCCACCTTAATCAAATTGTCCTACCTTTGCTCAAAACACTGGGAGCTCACCTCCTCTCAGGTAATTGTTTTCAGAGCCAGTTCATTGGGCACACAGGAGAATCAGTCTCTTTATTGATACATTTTGACTCTGATTCAAAACAGCACGATGAAGCCTCTGTTTTAAGCTCCAGACTTGACTCTGAATGACTCATGACTAATTTGCAAGAATTAAATCAGCCCACAAAGAATGCATAATGTCACGAAGATTTACAAAGGAAGAGCTTTTGTTCTTGAATTGATTTAAAAGTAACTTCCAAAGAAGGGTTGCCAAAGATGTGCTGAGTAATGTCAGTGTCACTGATGTAGGACACATCTGCCTGGGAAAACTCCACTAGAGGGTCCGGCAGTCCGCATAGGTGCATTCTGGTAAACTTGCCACAGATTAGCCACACTGACTGCCACCTACTGGAGAGGCTGCCACCCACGAAAGAGGCTGCCCTTTGGGAAGAGACTGATGACCTAGGGTGACATATCTCAGCACCCCACCTCTATCCACCCACCCCAGACCAGGCATCACATCACCAGTGTGAGTGTCACTTCTGGGCAAAGGTGACTGGGAGAAAAGGTGTTCCTTCTCTACTCTGGCTCATTTCCCAGCAGGCTGTTGAGTGTAAATCACTCCCACGCCCCAGGGGAGGGTGGAGCCATGGGAGGGAAAGAATCTGGGTTAGAACCAGTTTTACACTTTATCTGAATAGGAAATAAACTTTTACCTGTTAAGCCATTAAAATATGGAGACTTATCTGTTATAGCAGCTAGCCTAACCCTAATACAACCACCAAAATCTGATTTAACTGAAATGTAAATATAAACACAGAGCCTATCACAGTGCCTGGAACATCATAGACACTCAATAAATGTGTATATGGTGAATAAATAAGTGAATCTAGTGTATATGATGAATGGTATATTTTGCCAAAAGGAAGTTAGGGAATACTAATAACTAAGGATGCAGAGGGTGTTTGAATGCGTGCTGAGCACCGGTTCTTCAGTGGCACATTGCAATAGTGAGGGAAATGGGTTGCAGTTTTCACAGAAAAGGAGACACCTACAAATGGAAGGGATTTCTGAGTCAAGTGAGGTTCTTTTCACGCACAGAGAGCTTGCAAACAGACTAGGAGCCTTTCCTATGAGGTGAATTGAGGGTTCTACACTGGTCCACGGGTGTAACCTAGAGCCTCATGTGGACACAGTGTCATCACCTGGAAATGCTGCCTCCTAGAACCTCAGAGATGGAGCACCTGGCCAGTCCTTTATTTCACAGATGCAGAAGCCACTTCCCAGGAAAGTGGACAACTCACCCAGGGTCCCTTGGCCATCAGCAGGCCTGCAACACAAGGCAGGGCAAGGTGGTTAAGGATGGGGATCATGGAACCCAACTGCCTGGATTTGAATCCTGGCCCTGCTCCTTGCAAATTACTTAACCTCTCATGCCTCTGTTTCTTCATCTTTTGAATGGGAGTAATTTGAATAGTACCTACTGCATGGGCTTGCTACGACAGTTAAATGAGTTCATATGCTCAAAGTACTCAGGGATCTGGTGCACAGTAAGCACTAGGGAAGGTTCGTGGTTGTTATATTGTTCTGTTGAATTCAGATGGCCCCTCTCCTGTGTCAGGGTTCTCGGGCCTTCAGAATGAAGGCATTCAAACCTTGGCAAATGGAGAATCGTAATCAAAGAGAGGCTGCCAGGAAGTCCTTACACCAGATTCGCTAACATACAGCGCAAGAAACTAAAAACTTGTAGAAAAAAAGTATACGGATTGATATTTGGCACACATGGAGTAATTCATGAAAGGAATGGAGAATTCAGGCCCCATTCATGTCTCAGGAATGCTCTAAAGCCGTGGTCGGCAAACTGCCATATGTTGTGGTCCACAACATACCATAAAATACCACGTGCGGGCACGCACGTACAGTGCGATTGAAACTTCATGGCCCATGCGCAGAAGTCGGTATTTTGTGGAAGAGCCACACTCAAGGGCCAAAGAGCCGCATGTGGCTCGTGAGCTGCAGTTTGCCGAGCCGCGGTTTGCCAACCACTGCTCTAAAGAGAGTATAAGAACTATTGTTCTTTGACTCAGAAATCCCTTCCATTTGTAGGTGTCTCCTTTTCTGTGAAAACTGGGTTAGAACCAAAGAACAATAGTTCTTATACTTATTCACAGAAGGAAAAGCAAACATAAAGGCTATGAAATTAATCCTAAAAAAGAGAGAACATACCAGCAGCCTGGGAAATGAACGTGGTCAGATACTGCTTTTCTTTTACCTAAATGGTAAGATTATGAAGACATGGACTGTTATGGATTTAATATTGCAAATCACAGAATGCCAGACTTTTATAGAGCTGCCTAAAATTGGTTCGTGCTCCATTGAACACAGCACATGTATGGCCCATCAAGCTCCCCTGGCCCAACAACCTTCCTTCCAGGGTGGGACTTAATACATCCATGGCAGATGGCTGTCAACTTATGGTTGGATGCTCAGTGAAGGGAGCCTCGGGGAGCCACGTGGCCCGCTGGTTACAGGCACCTTTAACTGTCACAGAATTCTTCCTTAAATCGAGCCAACACTCTGCCTGCCTGCCATGTTGGCCCCTTGTTCCCACATCTATCTTCTGGTATGGAGCGCACTAACTCATGTTGCTTTCTCCCCCTTGATGGGGATAGAGTGGAGTTAGACCTTCCTGGGGAGAAGGCTGGCCTTGACATTAACTTAGCTATTAGACCTCCAATCGGTTGCTTAAGCTCTCATTGCCATGATTTCCTTATCTTTAAAGGTGCACATGGACTTTTCAGAAGGTTCTTGGGAAGGTTCAAGTGATTAAGTTTTTATGATGCTCCACAGAGAGAATGTGTTGCACAGTGGCCCCCAAAGGAGGAAGCCCTGTCCTAATCCTTGGAAGTTGTGGGTGTGACCTTATTTGGAAAAAGGGTCTTTGCTGATGTAAATAAGTGAAGGATCCTGAGGTTAGATCATCCTGGATTACTCAGGTGGACCTTAAATCCAATGACAAGTGTCCCATAGGAGACAGGCGGAGGGAGACTTGAGATGTGACAGGAAAAGGCCACGCAAAGACAGAGGCAGAGCGGGGAGCGACAGCCCAGGAAGCCGAGGCACGCCAGGAGCACCGGGAGCGGGAAGAGGCAGGAAGCGGTCTCCCCAAGAACTTTCGGAGTACAGGTGGCCTCGATGACACCTAGATTGTAGGCTCCTGAACTCTAGAACTGCGAGAGAACATTTCTGTGGTTTCTATTCACCAAGTCTGTGACAAATAGTTGCAGCAGCCAAGGAAGCTAATGCAGAGGGCATTTCCTTCCCTGGTGAACCCCTTTCAGAGTCTGGAGGACATCCCCCTGGAAAATAAACCAGCTCTTAGATCTCTGACGGTTTCATAATCGTGAGGAAATAGCATGTGAGGCTTCATATTAAGTGAAAAAACACAAACAGGTGATTAAGGAATTAATCTGTCACAAGTCGGATGATAACATCTAAGTGAGCTAGAGGCATCCCGAGTTCATAACCGTCACGGACAGGGCTGGCCTGAGGGGAAGAGTGCCACCCGGTGACAGGCCTGGCCAGCCTGGGGGCCAGGGAGGCAGGAAGGTGACCGGGCAGCTGGAACGGGCACATGACTGGCAGTCATCCTGGGCCTGGCGCTTTCCTGTCTGCTGGGAAGAAACATTTATCTTCTCTGGCACTCAACTTCCTAAAATGGGGGGAAAATAATGTTCTAGCTATAAGGATATTGCTGTGAGCTAATTTATTCATGGCCGTGACACATATAAACTAATAAAATAAAATAAAATAAAATAAAATAAAATAAAATAAAATAAAATAAAATAAAATAAAATGTCCTGGTGTGGCTTTTAATAAATAAGCACAGACAACTCGGAGAAGCTGTTGTTTTGACTCTACATGTGATTGCTCCTTTGTATCAGGCAGGGTAGTCTGGGTTATGCTGTGGTAACAGATAATTCCCACATCTCAGTAGCTTACAATAATAAGGGTTGTTATGGGCTAAACAGTGCCCTTACCCCCCAATTCCTATGTTGAAGTCCTAACTCTCAGTACCTCAGAATGTGACCGTATTCGGAGATAGGGTCTTTAAGAGGTCATTAAATTAAAATGAGGTCATTAGGATGGGCTCCAATCCAAAAGGACCAAAGTCCCTGAGAAGAAGAGGAAATGTGGACACAGGGACACACAGAAGGAAGACAATACAAGAGAGAAGATGGCCACCTACCTACAAGCCAAGGAGAAAGGCTTGAAGCAGATTCCTCCCTCACAGCCCTAGGAGCAAACCAATGCTGCTGTGCTTTGCTCTCAGACTTCTGATCTCCAGACTTGTGAGAAAATGCATTTCTGTGGGTTAAGCCACTCACTCCGTGGTGCTTTTTACAGTAGCCCTAGCGAACTAATGCAAAGGCTTATTTCTCGCTCATGTTATGTACCCATTGGGGACTGGTGAGAAGGCTTTGCAAATGATGGTCACTCAGGAACCCAAGCTCATGGGGGCAGCCACCCTCTTGAATGTCACCGGTTGTGCTAGAAAGATAGACGGCTAGGAGGCCTTGCATTGATAAGTAAATGCTCTGGCTCAGAAAGGCAGACACATCACTTGGCTCATTGACCAGAATGAGTCACATGGCCTTGTTCACCCACAAGGAGGTTAGGAAATACAGCCCTACATGTGCTGGGGAGGTGATGCCTGCTATGTGTGAAGGGCTACTCAGAACCCCCAGAGCTGGTGCATGCATTCAGTTCACAAATTCGAAGGAAATAGGAATGCATTGCTTTCCTCCGCCTTTGAAAGTCACTAAAATACTAAAAATCTGCATTTCTCATAAATAACTTCTAAAATATTTCTCAAACTGGCATCCAAGCCCTGAGAGTTCTCTATGAGAAACTATGTTTTCTCATCTTGATAATATTCTATAAAAAATAATATGAACTCAGTTTATTTCATCTGGATTACAAACCATCAAACTTTGTGTGCAAAGGGCCAGATAGTAAATATATTAGGCTCTTTTGGGCCATGTGGTTTCTGTTGCAATTGCATCACTCAGCTCTATAGTCCAAAAGCAGCCATAGACCATACACAAATGACAAATGAATGGGTGTGGCTGTGTTCACAATAAAACTCTACTTACAAAACCAGGCAGCAGGCAGGATTTGGCTCATGGGCCATATTTGTCAATTCCTGATATATGTAATTTTAGTGCCAAAATGTGCAACTGCATTTTTAATCAATTCTAGCCCAATGGAAGCCAAGTGACATAAAACTTTGATGGGTAAATGAATGTTTCTCAAAAGTTCCAGGGGAGAAAATTGGTGGGGGAATGGAGTCAGGAAAGGGCACCCAGGAGAATCCTTGCTCCAGATGATAAAGAAAATATGTTGTGATAGTTGGCACCACCTTCTACAGCAGTGTCCTTGGGGGATTTAGACAAGAGGCTCTGGAGCCAGACTTGCCTGGGTTCAAATCCCAGCTCTGCCACTTCTCTGGTCTGACCTTGGAAAGTTACCTACCTAACCTTTCTGTGTCTCAGCTTCCCCTCATCTGTAAGTGAGACCAGCAGCCCCCTGTTTTGGGGGCTTAGTTGAGTTGATCCCATAAAGTATTTAGAATAGCTCCTGGTACTTATTAAGTACTAAAAACTGTTTTAATTACAGGTGAAAATGCTTATGCTTCTCTGTTCATACCAATTGTCAAAGCAGTCCATCAGGAATAACTGTGGTAGTAGCTAGGCAAAGAAAACACTCTTCTGTTCTTAGTACCAGGACTATATAGAATAGCTACCCATTCAATGCTGAGTTTAACAGTCAAACTAGGTAGCCTGTGTTTGAATGAACAAGATAATTTTACAGAGTAATCAGGTGGCTCATGATGAAAACTGGCCTTTGAATTCTGCTTGTAAGAAGACTTGTATGTAGACTATATGTATGTAGTCTTATTTTCAAAACTAGCAAAGTCTTGAACATATTTATACAATTCTTTAAAATACTCTTCAATCATTAACATTCCTGAGAATAAAACACAGAAAAAATTAAATATAGAACCAGACTCCAAGCTATATCTTTCTATAATTAAACCCAATGAAAGCAATTTAATTTTAGAACACCATCATTTGCTACATGAAAATGTGTTAATTTGAATTTGACCAATTTTATAGTCTTTAGGAAATTTGTAAATACATTTTGGATTTATAGCTTAAATGTATTTTACGTAAGAGCCAAAAGCTAAAGGAGGTAAAGAAGATCACATATCGATATGTGTTTGTACATATTCAGGTTTATTTATCCCCAACTAGAATGGGCGATAGAGATTTTTGTCTTTTTTTTGGTCATGGCCTTCTCTCAGATGCCTAGAACTAAATTATGTTCTAGATGCTAAGTATTTGCTAAATTATGTTGACTTAAATTGCAATAAAAATAAGTAAGGCTAACTTCAGATATCTGTGAGATGGTAGTTTTTCAGAATAATATCTTCAAATACTTTCTCTGAAATAATAATTGCGGAAGTAGGAGAGACTGTTGAATTGTGTCCTTGAGTCCTGGTTAATTGCCTGGAGCTGGCCTTATCTCTTGCCCTGTAGCAGACAATCTATGCTCATCTGGACTTTTTGAGATATTAAGTAACAAATACCTAACTGAATCCAGATTAGAGAAAGGAAGGATTTTATTTTTTAAGGACTTGAACAACCAACTCATAATAAAGGTAGGGGGTGGGGGATTCTTTTAGGCCCCAGAAACACCCAGAATAACACCAGGAATAATCACTCAATCTCAATCTCTCTCTCAACTCTATCTGTACTTCTTTTTTTTGTACAACTTCCTTCTCTCCTACTGCAGACTGCTTCCTCCACATGGCTGGTGCTTACCTGACTATTGGATCTTACCATTGGCTCCAATTTGGAAAACCTTGGAGGTCCATTTTGGATGGGCCCTCCATCTGACTCAATCCACTGTGGCCAGAAGACAGTAAGCGAGCCTAACTTCGTCTCCGATAGCTGTAGTTTTATTAGCTGTGTCCAGGGGGACAGAGCTGAGGAGCACAGGCATGGCCCCTGGCCACCATTTTTTCAGTAGTTGTCGAAAGGGAAACTAGGAACCCACCACTATTTATGTTCACACACAGACCTTCCCTTTACTTAGGCTCCTGTCCCCGTCTCAGCTTCATAGTTGATTCCTTGACCACCCATCACAGTCGAATCTCACTAATTACCCTCGTTCTACCCTTTGTGGGTCGCTGTCAAGAAATCTCCTAAATTCCCCGAAGTGTCCTATCTTAATGCAAAGCAGGTGCCCACCATCAGCTAGGCAGTGTCTAGGATTGGCAAGGCCCAGGGCTGGGAGAAGAGCCACATCACATGCTGGCACTCCGTAGGCCTCATGCATAGTGTTTAATAAAAGGTTCAGAACAAGAGCAGTGGGGCAGGCCCCTGGGCAAGAATGGGCACAGGGCTCTCACCCCTTCAGGTGGGACCTGAGGTCTGAGGTCAGCATCTTTATGTCCTTTGGTGAATTTCTCATCATACTCCACTCTTTTCATTTGCTGCACTTACCATGGTTGAACTCTACAGAGTGCAAGCGTGTCTGTCCCTTCATTCCCTCCCTCCTTGGTGCTGTGAGCTCCATGAGGGTAGGCATTCTTCTTTTCACACTGCATGGCCAGCATCTAGCCCATTTCTTGGCACAGATCAGCTACTCCGGTAATGAATAAATGGATGATGGGTGATAAGGGCCGGGGGGAATGAAGCAGCAGACTCTGCACTGGACTCAGGGCAGGGAAGACATCCCTGGAGGGATGCCATGAAGGCTGGACCTGATGCTCAGGAGACAATAGTCTGGTAGAAAGGTAAGGCTCAAAGCTCCAGGCAAAGAGAACAGCTCGGGTAAGTCCTGTGGGCAGAGAAGCCACGTAGCGAATTCGTGCCAGAGCCAGGCCTGGAGTTGGGCCCTGCACTCCCTGCACAGGCTTCTGTTCTGGGAGGATGACAGTAGGTCACTATTTTTTTTTCCCAGCTCCAACGTGATTAGAATCATTATCCAAACACTTGCACCTTCAGAGGACTCTTAATATTTAATATTCTATTGACTCTCAAGAGGAAACTGTAATTGCTTATTAGTCATATTGCAGCTGGCACCAAATTATGAGGGACAGACAGCATACTCTGTGTGTGTGTGTGTGTGTGTGAGAGAGAGAGAGAGAGAGAGAGAGAGAGAGAGAGAGAGAGAGAAATAGAGAGGTAGAGGGAGAGAGGGGGGAGTGGATAATAAGAAAATGGCTTAAAATGGTTGAGAA
This sequence comes from Myotis myotis, assembly GCF_014108235.1. Lineage (NCBI taxonomy): Eukaryota > Metazoa > Chordata > Mammalia > Chiroptera > Vespertilionidae > Myotis > Myotis myotis. The sequence goes on along the minus strand of NW_023416401.1, from coordinate 53,246,231 downwards.
AATAGATAAAAAGATTAGTAAAGAAGAAAGCATTGAGTCATTTATTTAAATTATTCGATTGACTCAGAATGGAGTTAAAACCACAAATGGAGAGAGAAGATTCTCTTAAAACCCAGAGAAAACCTTTTATTCACCATCTGTGTTGGTTTAAAAGAGTCCATGCTAATCCAAATGCAATGTGAAGCTGCCTGAAATAAGTTTACAGGCTCTTAGTGCAGCTAACGTCAGGACGGAATCAAGAGAATCCACCATCTACCCAAAGTTAAAAATGCATTGCTTGGCTGAAACCCTTCTTTCCTTAGTGGGAACACCAATGCATTAACAAATATTTAATGGGGACTTAACCACATGCAGGGTACTCACAGAGATGTTTCCAAAAATAGCAACCCAATTTTGGCTGTCCTGGAAGATATCTTCATATCAAATAATTGCACCTTGGATCCATTTGTCAATTGAAAGCACCACATAGCCCTGGCCGGTGTGGCTCAGTTGGCTCAGCATCATCACATGCCCCAGAAGGTCACAGCTTTGATCCCTGGTGGGGAGAGCACAGGAGGCAGCTGATCAATGTTTCTCTCTCTTTCCCTCTCCCTTCCTCTCTCTCTAAAATCAATAAAAAACACTTTTTTAAAAAAAAAAAAAAATGAAGCATCTAAAGCCTAGGGTGGGTAAGTGGCTTACCCAAGGTCACACAGTAAGCAATTGTGATGCTTGTCTTTGGGCTTCCAGATCAGATCCCTGTGCCGAAGAGGCATCCCAAGTTTCAATTCTAGAAGATGAAGAAGAAAGCAGTGATTGGAGCCGATTGTGCCCTCTATAGCTCAAGATAAAATTCTGTTCTGGGAAGAGGCTCAGATTTCTTAAATACCATGATTTGATTATAAATCAATGACCAGTCAAAGTACAATAATACTGGATTCTCATCCAGTATTAATCTTTCTACTCATATATTCTACAGGATATTACTCAAAAGAGAAAGGTCAAAAAGAGCATACTTATTTAAAGATTCAAATATGCCAAGCAGCTAAAAGCACAGACAAAGTAAAGCGTTGAAGACCCTCCTGGAGGTGTGTGTGGCTGTCAAGTGCCACGGGAGGAAGAGGATGGGTTCACGCAGGGTGCTGACACTCAGGACCTCTGAGAGGTAGGTTAGCCCTGGGAGCCATGTTCCCTAAGCCTGGCGTCAGAAGAATCACCCAGGAAGCTTCTAAAACTCCTGATGTCCAAGTTGTACTCAGGACCACTTACAGCAGAATCATCTGCAGCCGAAAGCCCAGCATTGGGAGTTGTTGAAGCTCTCCAAGTGCCTCCAATGTGCACCCAAGGCTGACAACCATCATGTGAGCACCTAACACATAACCACTTAATAAACGTGTTGCATGAATGGATTGATGAATGAATACCAGCAACAGAACTAAAAAAAAAAAAAAGGAGAAACAAATTAAGAAGCTAAACATGGTTCTTACTTGAAGACCCTGAGATCTTCACTCAGAATGACATTCAGTCTTAATTTAGAAACAGTCCAGTAAGCTTGGATGTCAGCATTCTCAGCCCGCAGCAAGAATGAGAAGGAAGATGTGCTCTCAGAAGCAGATTCGCCAACAGCAGCAGGAAGGAAAGATGTGACAGCTGGAATGCAGAGTAAGAAATATAAACCCTACACAGCGGGAGACAGAACTGGAGAGTTGTCTGGGCCATATAATACCAGGGTGCACTGACCGCCCAGCCCCGTTTCCCTGAAGGCATCATTGTATTAGAGCAGAGTGGTAATTGATGTTCATAATGACACTGAGTCATCCCATGGAGGTGAGGTTCCGTTTCGTCTATGCTGAGGCTGTTTCAGGGGGCAGAGTATGGGGAAGAACAAGGGCTCGCCTCACATGGGGTAAAGCAGGCTGCTCTGACCAGAACCTTGATGTGTTCAGTAGCTCATAAAAGCGCCACTTTAAGCCCAGAAGCGGTTTCATTCAAGTCTGAATACCCTAGGCACAGAGATGTGGGGTCACCACTTTCCAATGTCATATCATTTGTCCTCCTCAAGGCCACAATGCAAGCTCTTGTGGAAGAAGAGGGATTTTCCTGAGAGGGGTGGCCCTTTTCTTTTCGCTTTCAATCCCACTAGCCCGATACTTGGTCAAGAAATGAGGATATGAAGGTGAACTTCAGACAAAGGGAGGAGGAAATGTCCCTCTTTGCTCTGCACCTGTATGTTAGTTTTTCTAGACCTCCTGCATAGCAGTGAGGGAGCTGGCACTTATTTGGAAGTAGGTAGAGAACCAAGCAAGGAATTCAGGATGGGTCTAAGCCAGAAGCTCAGCCTGTAGCCACATCTACTTGAAGTTATCGGTTGTTCTTTGGGTTGGATATTTTTCTGTTTCCTGAACAACACTTCAGTAAAGTTTGGTTGAAAGTGATCATCTAGCCGGTGAGATGTTTTGGGGAAATGAAGTAGCAAAGGTGCCCAGAGAGGTGCTATGATCAGGGGTTACCAGCAGAGGGCAGAGGTATGCAGTGGAGCAGTGAGCTCTCCAAGGTGGTGACAGGCAAAGGCACTAGCAGCGGTTCTCAACCTGTGGGTCGCGACCATCGGAAAACACATATAGCATATCAGATATTTACATTACGATTCATAACAGCAGCAAAATTAAAGTTATGAAGTAGCAACAAAAATAATTTTATGGTTGGGGGTCACCACAACATGAGGAACTGCATTAAAGGGCCGCGGCATTAGGAAGGTTGAGAACCACTGCGACTAGTGGGTTGACATCCCAAGACAGGCAGGATGGAAGCTTGGGAGGACCGTACTGCACCTTGGCACGTGGGAAACAGCACCGGCACGCTCACTGTACTCTCTGGGAGATGCATTGAGGGGTGCTAATTCTTTTTTAAAATATATTTTTATTGATTTAGGAGATGGAAGGAAGAGGGAGAGGGAGATAGAAACATCGATGATGAGAAAGAATCATTGATAGGCTGCCTCCTGCATACCTCACACTAGGGATCAAGTCCGCAACCAGGGCATATACCGCAACCTGGAACTGAACCGTGACCTTCCAGCTCACAGGTTGACGCTCAACCACTGAGCCACACCAGCCGGGCAAGTGGTGCTAATTCTTGACGATTAGAAAGATAGGATTGGAGCCAATATCATTTGAGGATTTGCTGGAAACAATATATAATTAGGAATTGTTGGACTTAAACACTTGAGAGATGCTTGGAATCAGAAGAACTATGTTCAAAAGTATATGCACTCTTATTAGCTATGTGACATCAAACAACTCACCCATAGCCACCTATTCTCAGTTTCTTTACATGACAAGAGAGCACCTCTGAAGGTTGTTTTAAGGATCAAAAAAGGTCAAGCTCAAATATATCTTGTAAATTATAAAATATAATGCAGACTTAGAGTATTATTTCATCTCGGGAAGTTTTCCAACTAAAATGATGAAACATTAAACATTTTTGGCAGTACTGATGATCTTGGTCCCTAACAAGCACTCTGGAGGATTCTATCTGGCAGGTGTGGGAAAGGCAGGTGGCATCTGTTATTAGCTCCACTGTCCTTACCTCTGGGACTGTCCCTATTAGGGACATGGGAGGACAGAGAGGTGGAGTGAGATGACATACCCATCCCAGAATTACAGGAAAAATAGAAGCTGCCACTAAAGCAAATAAATAAAATGCAGAAAAAGCAGCTCAGCATGTACCCAAGACAACCAAGCAGAGAAACTTATTTTTTTAAGTCACAAAATGACAGTTTGAAAGATGGTAACATTTTGGGTAAAAAGCCATGAGATGAGGCTCCAAGCTCTCCGAGTTTTTACCTCCGATAGCACTAAGCCACACCAGGAAAGGCTGTGGCAGCTGCAGACATGTTCACCCCAGCAATTGTAGAAGGTGCTTTGTAATTACTAAGCAGAAAACACGTAGTCTGAGAGAATTGGGGGACTGAGTCTTCAAACACAAAATCCACTTTCATTTAGCATTTATATCTAGTCTTTCCAGTGTAATAGGAGGAATAAGAAACACTTTGAATGACTGACCCAATGAATTTCACACAATAATTTTTAAAAATTGGATAACTAAAGATTTTGAACACTTTTTTGTGGATTTGTTGGCCATTGATGCATCACTTGTCAGCATTTGTTATCTAGTCTGGATACAAGTTCTTTGTCAGATTAGGTGTTGTATTTTTTCCCAGTCCATGGTTTGTCTATTCATTTTCTCAATGGTATCTTTTCAGGAGCTACAGTTTTAAATTTTGATGACATCCAACTTATTTTTCTTAACAGTTAGTGCTTTTTATATTCTGTCCATGGACTCTTTCACCCATCCCAGTGTCATGAAGTTATTGTGCTTTACTCTAGCAGCTTGTGTCTGTGTGTTACATTGAGGTCGATGACCTATTTAGAATTAACTTTTGTATATGGAGTGAGGTAGAGATTGAGGTTCAATTCCCAACCCCCTCCCCCCACATTTATCAGTTGTTCCAGCAACATTGTTAAAGACTTTCCCCATTGAATTAGTGCCAACAATTGGGAACAATCTAAATGTCATTGACAGACAAATAGATAAATAAGTTGTGGTATATTCATACAATGGAACATGACTCAGCAATAAAATAAAAAAAAGCAAACTGTGAAAACATGCAAAAACCTGAAGGAATTATTCAAAAAACATTGTACTTAATGAAAGAAGCTTAACACAAACACAATTCTTACTGTCTGGTTCTACTTACATGGCATTCTAGAGCAGGTTAAACTAATCTACAGTGACAGAAAGCAAACCAGGAGTTGCCTGGCTGGGACAGGCATGTTCTCTGTCTTGTTTTAGGTGTTGCTTCCATGTGCACATACAGTTGTCAAAATTCATTTATCTGAACATCCAAGGACTGTGCATTTCATTACATGTTAATTATATTTCAATTTAAAATATGTTAAAGGAAAAGGAAGAATTAGAATGTGAACCTCCCTGGACTATGCCCAGGCAATACAATGCCCTCCCTCTCTGCAGATGGCTCGCTGGTGAGGCCTGGGAAAGAGGGGAGCCCATGCAGCGCACTTTACCTCTCCCCAGCCCTGAGACTGAGGGATGGGTATTTCAAAATACTGGCTAGGACACTTGTATTCACAACCAGCTGAGTAAATAATGGGACTTCGGTGAGCTGTTTTTCCCCTCTGTGTTTGGAAATTTGAGCCTGGTGCATCTTTCTTGAGCATATTTCATTTAGAAGATAATTTACATTTGCACAAAATTATGGCTGCAGCCCATCTGCTCCACAATTATGTAAGATCCCACACTCATTAGAAAGTGACGTGCATTGCTCTCATTGAGCATGAGAACCTGAGTGCTTGGGATTCAAGTTCTTCTAAAATAATCCCCGGCTCCATTCAGCTACCAGAGCCTGCCATTTGGAACATCACAGTTAATGTTCATTTTAGGGCAATTGAATCACTGGAGGAGGGTGGTGGCTTGAAATTCTCAATCTCTACAGTAGATTTTCTCTATGGTTAAGCAAGATTGTATTATCAGGGTTGGAGGGGTGTGGGCTAGAGGGCAGTTGTCTGATTGTTTATACCTGCTGTTGCATCACCAAGACAATTTGTGACAGTAAAGCAGCTGGAACTGTGCATGGTTCTCATTAATGTATGCATGTCAGTGGGTTAGGAATGGCATTAGCATAACTTCTACACTTTGGCTTTTGCTCAGGATTGAGACTACTGGTTTATTTACAGTCTGCATTGTGCACAGCCAGGCCGTCATGTTGCTGCACAGATGGTGGGGCGGGGAAGGCCATGTGCTGTGGATCAGTGGGTGGATGTCAGCATTACAGTGCATGGGTGCAGCTCTTCAAAGCGGCCAGAGCCATGAGGAGCAGGCAGATGACAACAAAGGCCCCTTTCCTCTCCCAGAGTTCGTAACCTTCCATCGAGTCCCCATGTTCCTGTGTCACCTGCCAGAACTTTAGAGAGGAGAGGAATGGAGAGACACAGTGAGATGCCAGGGCCAGGGCCATCAAGGCAGAACCTTGTGGAGGCAGGAACCTGGGAAGAGGCCATCAGATGTGGGGCATTAGCGGGAGCTGAGTGAGGCGGGTGGGAGCTTGAGTGAAAAAAAAAAAGGGTGAGATGTGGGAAACTGATATAGGGTTGAGCCTAGGACTGACCTGCTGGCAAAGTCACAAACAAGTCCCTTCTTAGAGGGTTCAGTCCTCTAATCATAATTAGGCTTGACCTTATAACACTCCCCAGATCTTACCTGGGAAGCTAATGGGCTGATGGAATTGCAGGGATTGTAAACATGATCAAAACGGTGAAACTCACAAGAACTGTAACCATGGTAACCACTGCATTGTTTACCTCAGACTATAAAAGGTCAGTGCGGTCTGAGCACGGGTGGAAGTTTTTCCTCTTGAGTTGGACTTATCCGCCTGGTCCCCCATATTTCCAAATTATCTCTTGTCTTTTCTATTTCATTTGTGTGCAGCTCCTCTTCCAGATATTGAACCCTGAACCACGTGGGACGTGGAGGAAACATTTATGACATTTTTTTCTTTTTTCTTTTTTTCTAGTTATAAAAAAACTTGGCAAAATTGTGCCCCAATGCCATTGCTGTGATGGTAGTCTGTCCTTTTTCCAAGCTCCTACATGCTTACAGTTACTTCTGGGATCAGATGATGCAGTGTTTATTAAATACCTGGGAGCAGCCCTGATGTGAATTCCAAGTGCAGCCAGGAGGCACTAGGATTGGTTGGCTCTTAGTGATTTAAGAAAACTTCACTGTTGCCCAATGAGAGGCAGTAAATGTGAAGGTGCTAAAAGAGCCAGGAATTTCTGGGACCCAGGGTGACAGGAAAGAGTGCATCCCCATTGGAATAAAACACCTTTTAGGAGAGCAGCCTGGGTGCCTTCAGTTGAATTACTCTCTGCCCTGCAGGCTGGCCCTGGTGTCCCCCAAGCACACGATGACAGCGATGATCCTTGTCACGACGCCGAGCCTCCACTACTTCTCCCGCCACGTGAGTACCTGCACACCCTTCTCTCCTATTTTGCTTACAACCCATCAGGGCCTGAGTAGTAGGATCTGAGAACCCAACCTCATAAGGGATGCTGGTTTCCTTTGCCCAATATGGCATGTGACCCTATCAAGCCACCACCTTATTCTTTTTCTGGTCTCTTCCTTCTGACCCACTCCAGGATGCTGAAGGAAGCATGGCAGGGTGGGTGGGTGGGGGGATGGGAGGGGGCATCAGAGCCTGGGTAAAAGCTCCATTCTCTAAGCCAGGGGCTCATGGATCTTTATTCACCCAGGCTCTGGGGGGTCATTAACACACTGACCACGGAGCCAGAAGAGAAAGGGAAAGAGCTGATGACGTTTTTTGTTTGGTTAAAAGGGAAAAAAAAGAGCGGGCAGAGAAGTAAGGGACTTACTGCTCCATGTTAGCTCAAGTACCACCCAGTGGTTGGCCAGGAGAAGTACAGCCTTCCCAAGCCACTTCGTGGCCAGCTGGAAATGGGACTCCTCCCTGGACTAGGAGATCCCATAAGGCAGACCTGTAGCTAGTTAGATCCCGGGAGACTCCACACATCCAGAAGGTGCCTTTGATCTCTGCTGTAATCACAGAGGCTGGGCTCCTCGCTGCAGCTCTGGGTGGTCTTTTTCTTTCCCTTGCCATCTTCCTCAGTTTTCATCTTCCCATCAAATGGCCAGTTTAGAACATACACCTTGCATGTGTCTGCAGGTGGAAAAACTCGCACGGACACCGTTCCCGCGGAAGACCGAGGCCCACGACCAGAAGGAACGCTCCCACGAGACGCGACGCTGGAACGAGGCCCCGGCCACCAATAAGCCGCCCGACCACGCGGCGTGCCACCTCTTTTGATGTGGGAGCTGGGGGTGGGCCCTCCTTGCTAGGGCTCTCTTACTTTATCTTTATTGTTACGTGTGTTTTAGAGGATCACTTTAAGTTGACTGTTTGGTTCTTATGAGCCTCATGAACTTGGATGTCCAAATCTCTTCCCTGACTTGGGGAGTTCCCAGTTAATATTTATTTAAATAAGTATCTGCCCCTTTCTTTCTCTCTTCTCCTTCTGAACCTGCAACAATTTGAAAATTGTTCTTTTTGTTAGTATTCCATAGATCACATAGGCTTTCTTTTTTCTTCTCTTCCCACTGGAATATTTCAAAATTTCTGTCTTCTAACTCACAGATGCTTTTTTCTGCTGGATCCATTTTGTTGTTAATGCTCTCTACTGCCACCTTTTTAAAAAAAATTTATTCATAGTGTTCTTAGAATTTTTCTTTGATTCTTTTTTATGATTTCTGTCTTTGTTAAACTACTCATTTTTTTTTAGAGTTTTCTTCACTTTAAGAAGAAACTGGATAAAAGTAAATGTCCATAAACTACTCATTTTTAAATGTATTGTTTTACTGATTTCATTGAATTGTCCTTCACTTTCTTCTTCTTCTTCTTTTTTTTTTTTTTTTTTTTTTATAAATCTATGCCTTTATAGTCAATTAATATTTGACAAAGGAGACAAAAAACATACAATGGACTAAAGATAGTCTATTATTAATGGTTCTGTTAAATTGGACAGACATGTGCAAAATAATGAAATTAGACCACCTTCTTGCACCACACAAAACAATAAACTCAAAATAGATCAAAGACTTAAATGTTAGACTTGAAACCATAAAAATCCTAGAAGCAAATATAGGCAGTAAAATCTCTGACATTTCTCATAACAATATTTTTTTCTGATATATCTCCCCGGGCAAGGAAAACAAAAGGAAGTATAAACAAATGAGACTATATCAAACTGAAGAGTTTTTGCACAGCAAAGGAAACCGTTAACAAAGTGAAAAGACAAGCTACTTGGGTTCTCTCTCTTTGCTTCTTGGTGAGCCTGGCTAGAGGTTCATCAATCTTGTTTATCCTTTCAAAGAACCAGCTCTTGGTTTCATTGATTTTATATATTTTTTTTGTCTCTATGTCATTTATTTCTGCTCTAATCTTTATTATCTCCTTCCTTCTGCTCACTCTGGGCTTTCTTGTTGCTCTCTATCTAATTCTTTGAGTTGTAGAGTTAGATGATTTACTATCATTTTTTCTTGTTTTTTGAAATAGGCCTGTAGAGCTATAAACTTCCCTCTCAGGATTTCTTTCATTGTGTCCCATAGGTTTTGGATTGTTGTGTTTTCATTGTCATTAATTTCCAGGATGTTTTTAATTTCTTCTTTGATCTCATTGGTAACCCAATCAATATTTAATAACATGCTATTCAGCTTCCAAGTGTTTGAGTATTTTGGGTTGTTTTTATTGTAGTTTATTTCTAATATTATGCCATCATGGTCTGGGAAGATGCTTGGTATGATTTCAATCTTCTTGAATTTGGGGAGACTTTGTTTGTGACCCAATATGTGGTCTATTTTTGAATATGTCCCATGAGCCCTTGAGAAGAATGTATATTCCATGGCTTTGGGGTGAAGTGTTCTGAGGATGTCAATTAAGTCCATCTGATCTAGTGAGTCATTTAGGATTGCTGTTTCTTTGCTGATTGTTTGTCTAGAGGATTTATTCAGTGATGTCAGTGGTGTATTAAAGTCCCCTACTATGATTGTATTGTTGTCGATCTCTCCTTTGATATCTTCCAGGAGTTTTTTTATGTATTTGTGTGCTCCTGCATTGGGTGCATATATGTTTATAAGAGTTATATCCTCTTGTTGTGTCGATCCCTTTAATATTATGAAGTGGCCTTCCTTATCTCTTGTTATGGCCTTCACTTTGAGGTCTATTTTGTCAGATATAAGTATTGCTACCCCAGCTTTCTTTTCCTTTCCATTTTCCTGAAAAATATTTTTCCATCCCTTCACTTTTAGTCTGTGTGAGTCCCTTCTTCTGAGGTGGTTCTCTTGTAGATAGCAAATGTATGGGTCATGTTTTTTTATCCAGTCAGCCACTCGATGTCTTTTGGTTGGAGCATTTAGTCCATTTACGTTTAAAGTTATTGTTGAAAGGTACTTGTTTGTAGCCATTTCTTTTTTGTGTGTGGCTGTTTTCTTTCTGAGCTTTTTATTTCTTCTTTTTACACCAGTCCCTTTAGCATTCCTTGCATTGCTGGCTTGGTGGTGATAAACTCCCTTAGCCTTTTTTTGTCTGTGAAGCTTCTTATTTCCCCTTCAAGTTTGAATGATAGCCTTGCTGGATAGAGTATTCTTGGATTCAGTCTTTTGCTTTGCATCACTTTGTAAATTTCTGTCCATTCTTTTCTGGCCTGATGTGTTTATGTTGAGAAATCATTTGATAATCTAATGGGAGATCCCTTGAATGTAACTTTCCGTCTCTCTCTTGCAGCCTTTAAGATTCTCTCTTTGTCCTGAACATTTGCCATGGTAAGTATGATGTGTTTTGGTGTGGGTCTTTTTGGGTTCACCTTGTTTGGGACTCTCTGTGCTTGTGTGATTTTTTTCCTTCCCCACCTCTGGGAAGTTTTCTGATATTATTCCTTCAAATAGGTTTTCTAACCCTTGTTCCTCTTTCTGTTGTTCTGGCACCCGTATTATTTGTATGTTGTTTTGTTTCATGTTGTCCCATAGCTCCCTTAGGCTCTCCTCCTGTCTTTTAATTTTTTTCTCCAATTGCTGTTCAGTTTGGGTGTGTTTTGTTTCCCTGTCTTCTAATTCGCTAATTCGGTCCTCCGCTTCTCCTAGTCTACTGTTGAAACTTTCAATGGTGTTTTTTATTGCAGCTATATCACTCTTCATTTCTTCTTGGTTCTTACATAATTTATTGATTTTTTCCTCTGTTTCTTCTTGCTTCTTGCATAAGTTGTTGATTTTTCCCTCCATCTGGTTTATGCACTCTAGGACCCTCAATCTGAATTCTTTTTCTGTCATGTTGCATGCCTCTGTATCACTTAGCTGCTTTTCTGGCGAGTCCTCCTTATCTTTCCTTTGGGGGTTTCTTTGTCTACCCGTGTTTGATCATACCGCCATATCTAGATGTTGAGTAGTTTAGTGGCTGCTCCTTGGGTGGCAGTGGCTCCTTGGGCTTTGGTTGCTCCTTGGGCGGTTGTGGTAGCAGCTGCTCCTCAGTTGGTAGCAGTTCCTCTGGTGGGTGCTGTTCACAGTTGTGGTGGCTCCTCTGGCTGGTGGGGGGAGGCTTCACACACAGCTCTGTTCCTTAGACAGAGGGTGTGGTGATCAGGAGGCTCCTGTTCCTTGGATGGGGGTGGGCTACACAAGCCTAAACCCGAGTGTTTTAATGCTGCTGAGGAATAGAAGAGGGCACAGTGTCTGAGGAAAGTCGTGAATTGGGCAAAGTTAGCAAGGCCTGTTTGGATTCTTCTCCAATTCTAGTCCGTCCATTCAGTGAGCTTTCCGGAGGTTCTGGATGATGGCTGTTCTATATTTTAGTTGTAATTTTGATGTGGTTGTGGGAGGCAGCAAGTACAGGCATTTGCCTATGCTGCCATCTTGGTTCTCCCTGGTGCCCTTTCCTCTCTCCTGGCTGCCAAGCTCCATTAGGGGTGCCTGCCTAACCATTCCCAAGGTCCTGCCTCAGCCAGGGACCGAGCACATGCAAGCATGCAGCTGTTCTCTTCTCAAAGTATCTCAGTATCATTTATGTGTTCCTATGACAGCATTCATTTACTGAGCATCTACTAAGGTGCTGGCTAGAGCACTGTGGACTTTACAAATATAACCTCATTTAGTACTCACACTGACCCTAGAAATAAACATCCCCATTTTCAGAAGCAGAAACTGAGACTCAGAAAGTAAGAAACTTGCTGGAGATCAGAGTTGAAATTCATACTCACGAACCTGTTCTGCCCTGGCTGAGTAGCTCAGTTGATTAGAGCATCGTCCTGACATATCAAGGTTGCAGGCTTGATCCCCAGTCAGGGCATATACAGAAGCAACCACTGAATTTATAAGTAAATGGAACAACAAATCCATGTTTCTTTCTCTAAATAAATAAATAAATAAATAAATAAATAAATAAATAAAAAATGACCCTATCCCAAAGCCTGTTCTTTTTCCTCTACACTATTCAGATTTCTCTATCATAAAAGCTTTTTAGTTCTCAATGGTTTCCTATTAAAATTAAGTACTCTGGGACAGTATAAAACCCTAAGAGCTGCCGAAACCTGTTTGGCTCCGTGGATAGAGCGTCGGCCTGCGGACTGAAGGGTCCCAGGTTCGATTCCGGTCAAGGGCATGTACCTGGGTTGCGGGCACATCCCCAGTGGGAAATGTGCAGGAGGCAGCTGATCGATGTTTCTCTCTCATCGATGTTTCTAACTCTCTATCTCTCTCCCTTCCTCTCTGTAAAAAATCAATAAAATATATTAAAAAAAAAAAAACCCTAAGAGCTAATGTCTCAGTTATGCCAATTAAAGTACAGCTTGGGAGCAAATGGAGAATCAGTATAGACAATTATCAGGGGGCAGCTGAGGGGCAAGGAAGTAATAATCAAGAGAAAGGAGAGAAACTGCGGTTAAGATTGTTTTGTTCTAGTCCACAGAAGTTCAGGAAAAGCCACAGAATACATATGATGCTGTAGGAATCACTTGTCATTCTTTCCTGGCGGTTTAGCCGGTAACCCATCTTCCCGTGTTTTGGGTTTTCCACTTTTGAGTTTGGTGGCCTAACTTCCATCGTGGAAGCTGGCAATAAGCACATGGCCTAGAACCGTCTGGTCAGACACTCCATCTAAGAGTTTGAATTGGGAGTGGCAGCAGTTTTGCCTTGCTGGGCCAAAGGTGGCAGTGGGCTCAAGGCACTGCTACTTGCAACCTCTAGGACATGGTGGCCAGGGCAGGGTGGCCTTGGTAGATGAATTCTGCACAGGTTCTAGGGCCCTGTTCCTAACTCTTTCCCCAAGCATGGCTCTTCGGCCCCTCCAATAATTCTGTGAACCATCCAATCTCTCTCATTTTAAAATAACAGCTACATTGAGATAAACTTTATATACCATTACATTCATTCTTTTAAGATATACAATTTTATGATCTTTAATATATTTTCAGCGTTGTGCAACCATCAAACCTATCTAATTATAGATTTTAATAATCTCCCCGCTAAAATACATACTCATAGCACTTAATCACCCATCTCTCCTTCCCACAACCCTTGACAACTACTTTCATCTCTATGGATTTACCTATTCTGGACATTTCATATAAATGGAATCATATAATATATAGCCTTTTATATCTGACTTCTTTCAATTAGCATGATGTTTTCAAGGTTTACATATGTGTTAATATGGAAATATCACAATTTGTTTATCCATTCATCCATTGATGGACATTTAGGTTACTTTTATTTTGTTGGCTATGGTAAATAATGCTACTATGAAAGTTCATGTGCAAGTTTTTGTGTGAACATACATGTTCCTTTCTCTTGGGTATATATTTAGGAGTGGAATTGCAGAATCATATGGTCACTCTGTATTTAACTTTTGAGGAACTGCCAAACTGGTTTCCACAGAGGCTGAAACATTTCTCTTTCCCACCAGCAATGTATAAGTGTTCCAATTTCTCCACATCCTCTCCAACACTTAAAATTTTCTTTTTTATTTTAGCCATTCTAGTAAGTGTGAAATTGTGGGTCTGATTTGCATTTCCCTAATAACTAATGCTGCTGAGCATCTTTTCATGTACTTATTGGCTATTTGTATATATTCTTTGGAGGAATGTCTGTTTCAATCTTTTGCCCTTTTAAAATCTTTTATAATGTTGTTGTAAGGTTTTATTAAATTTTATTGAGTTGTAAGCTTTCTTTATATAGTTTTGATACAAATCCCTTATCAGATATATGATTTACAAATATTTACTCCCATTTTGTAGGTTGTCTTTTTTACTTTCTTGATAGTGTTCTTTGAAGCACACGTTTTTTTCTTTAATTTTGATGAAGTCCAATTTACCAATTTTTTTCTTTGGTTGCTTGTGCTTTTAAGATGTCATATCTAAGAAACCATTGCTTAAGATGAGGTCACAGAGATACTATGCTCTCTTCTAAACATTTACAGTTTTATTTTTTTACATTTAGGTCTATGATCCATCTTTAGCTAATTTTTGTATATGGTGTGAGATAGGGTGCCGGGGTCCAACCCCAGCAGGTCCAGGGGTCCCCAAAGGTGTGGATGGAGTCGGTGAAGAAGGAATGACACAGAGACAGCGTTCAGTTGATCAGCAGCCTAGCCAGGATCTCTAGCCAGGATCTCCAGCCAAGTTCTGGTCTGGATCTCCCGTGAAGTTCTGCTTAGGATCTCCAGCCAGGTTCTGTGTCCATGTTCTCTTGCTAGGTTCTCCAGGTTCTCCAGCCAGGTTCTGTAGCCATGTTCCCTCGCTAGGTTCTCCAGCCAGGTTCTGTCCAGGTTCTCCAGCCAGATTCAGTCACCAGGTTCTAGTCAGGTTCTCTTGCCAATTTCTGTAGTCAGGTTCAGTCCAGGATCTTTTGCCATGTTCTCTCCAGCGAAGTTCTTCTGTCTGTAGGTTCTGTGTAGGTTCTGTCTTCTAAGTTCTGTGTGTAGGTTCTGTGTTCTAAGTTCTGTGTTCTAAGTTCTGTGTTCTAAGTTCTGTGTCTTGCTGTCTTATTACATCTGTATTTATACCAGTTGATTCAATCCTATCAATCTCTATTCCAAAGGTTAGGGCGTTTCTTATCTCCATTCCAGGGAGTAAAGATTATGTAGCTTAAGCATGATTGTTCGTAGTTAAAGTGATTAATTACCCGCCTGGCACTTAGTTGAGGGGTTTTATTCCCTCCCTAACTTCAGGGGAAAATCCCTACCTGGGGAAACAACCTTTCTCAGAGACCTTGGTTAAAACACATAGTGCCAAGAAGGTGAGCAAACATATTAAAGAACAGTATGCCATATATGCCAGGTCCTTTGAAACAGCAAGGATGGACCGGCTCCCGGCAATAGGGGTCAAAATTCATTCTTTTGCTTGTAAGTATCCAGTTGTCCCAGCACCATTTATTAAAGATGCTTTCTTTTCTTCATTGTGTGTTTCTGGCTCCTTTGTCCAAAGTGATCTGCCCATATACTAGTATATCTGGTTTTATATTTGGGCTCTCAATTCTGTTCCATTGATCTATGTGTCTGTTTTCCTGCCAATACCATGCTGGCTTTTGTTTGTTTGTCTATTGTTAATCCTCACCCTAGGATATGTTTCCATTGATTTTTAGAGAGAGTGGAAGGGAGGGGAGAGAGAGAGAGAGAGAGAGAGAGAGAGAGAGAGAGAAACATCAATGTGAGAGAGACACATCCATTGGTTGCCTCCCACACATGCCCTGACTGGGCCCAGGGATTGAACCTACAACCCAGGTATATGCCCTCGACCAGGAATAGAGCCAGCAACCCTTTGGTGTGTGGGCTGATGTTCTAACTACTGAGAAACACTGGCCAGGGCAATCCCAAGCTATTTTAATTATCATAGCTCTGCAGTATAATTTGAAGTCATGTAGTGTGATACCTCTGGCTTTGTTCTTTTTTCCTCAGGATTGCTTTGTCTATTTGGGGTCTTTTGTGGTTCCATTCATATCCAATTATTATTTTTTTAAATTTAAATTCTTTATTGATTAAAATATTACATGAATCTTCTTCCCCACCCCACCCCCATTGACCTCTCCCCAGTAGCTCTGACCCCCCAGCACATGCCCTCACTCCCCTACTGTCTATGTCCATTGGTTATGCTCATATTATCCTATGATTTCTTATTCTATTTCTTTTAAAAATGTAATTGGTATTTTGATGGGGATTGCATTAAATCTGTATATTGCTTTGGGTAATACGGTCATTTTAACTATGTTGATTCTTCCAATCCATGAACATGGGACATTTTTCCATTTTGTTGTGTATTTTTCAATCTCTTTCGATATGCTTTGTAATTTTCAGTATCTAGGTCTTTCACATCCTTTGTTATGTTTATTCCTAGGTTTTTATTCTTTTGGTTACACTTGCAAAAGAAATTTTTTTGTTTGTTGTTTTCATTAAGAAGAGATAATTCTTAAATACTGCAGTCCCCAGGCAGGAGTATTATGACTGGCATAGCTGAGGAGGCTCAAAAACGCTATATTTTTGCCCTA
Organism: Myotis myotis; assembly: GCF_014108235.1. Lineage (NCBI taxonomy): Eukaryota > Metazoa > Chordata > Mammalia > Chiroptera > Vespertilionidae > Myotis > Myotis myotis. Next base: position 53,230,133 of record NW_023416401.1, on the reverse strand, counting down.
GCTGGTTTGGCTCAGTGGATAGAGCATAGGCCTGCGGACTGGAGGGTCCCAGGTTCGATTCCAGTCAAGGGCACATGCCCAGGTTGTGGGTTCAATCCCCAGTAGGGGGCATGCAAGAGGCAACCAATCAATAATTCTCTCGTATTAACTCTCTTTCCCTTTCCTTTCCTCTCTGAAATTATATATATATATATCACTATATTTTCATAGGATTTTGCACAAATTGAGTCACCCATGAACGCATGTGAGAGTCATAACTATCATCGTGGGAAAAGACCCCAGAACCATGGAAGACTGAGAGGGCAGATAGGTGTCTGCTTACTAACAAACTGATTGATTGGTAGTGGCTGCCTGGATGCAGTGTTGAGATAAATTATAAGTCCTTGCCTGGGCTTGGACAGGAAGAAAACAATGATTTAATTAGCAATGGCTACGGGGTGGGAGGGTTGTGAATGTATGCCTCCTATTTGCCATTTTCTCCTAGAAAGATCTAGATATCTTTTCTCATTTTATGATGAGGTATAGTGTACATGCAAAAGACTGGATAGAACTGTAGATGTACACTCTAAAGAACAAAAACAAAACACATCCTTTAAAACATTTCTCCAGATAGCAACTTCCCAAATCTCCTTAAGTAACACGTGGCATTGTCTCACAACTTTTTAAATGGCTCATTTAAATAAATCCCTTTTGGCACAATTTTAAGTCCAGCACCTTTCATTCTACTCAGGGAAAAACAGAACGGCTGTTCTTGCTCTTATCCAATATGCCTCCCTATTTTTAAGAATTCAGTTCTCCAGGAAAAAAAAAATCATGAGACTCTTCTATTTTAATGAGTTTTTTGTTTGGTGGATTGGCCTTTTTCCTCCCCCACGCTCAAAATTCTTGGTTACACAGACAAATTAGAATAGAACATTGAGAATAGAAAGAATTCAGATATCACACAACTCTCACTCTTCACAGATGGCACAAGAGGCTCAGGAAAATGGAGGGCCTGGCTTGCCCTCACAGCAGCATCAGAAGTATACTATCACTTAGTCCAGCTACTTGATATGATAATTTAATCCGACCATGATAATTCAACAATTGGTAAGTTCTGAATTGAGAGAATAAGCCCAGGACCAAATGCCAGAAGCCAATTCCAGCATGTCAGCAGGGCTGAACCATCTGGAGATGGCTGAGGGCATTTCCCCAAACCTAAAAAGGATGCATAAAATAATTGCTTGCTGCCAGACAGCTAAGGGCATTTCAATCAACATGTTATTGCCTCCTACTGGCCAAACACCTGAACAGCTGTAGGCAGTTTTTCCCCAATCTGACAATGGATTCTGTATACCTAACCCTACCCTTTGATGTGTATATCTACCTTGCCTTAGGACAAATTGCGTTAATAAATAGCAAGGGGTCCTGTGACAAGGAGAACTTAGTTCCTTTAGATAAGTCTTCTCTGACTCCCCATAATGCCTTTCAAAATTATGTTTCATCTCTGGACTCTTATTTAATTTTACGCACAGCGCCTTCTCCAGATTCCTGAACCCTTCCAGATGCTGAATCAAGACCACCGGTATTAACAAAACATGGGTTGGAGTTTATTTCCCATAAACATCAATGGCTATTTCAAGCCCCTGGGTCTTTTGGCCAAAGGGCTTCAGACCCACACCTGAGGCAAACCAAAAAAACTGGGGGATCAAACCCCCAGGAGAAACCCTCAATGGGTGGTTAAAGACCCCTGATTCCTCACTCTTTCCTTGAAGGGACGATTCTGAGGCATGCGTTTCCTGTAACTTAGAGGCTTCTCAGGAGACTGAGCCCCAGGTGCTCCACCAGTGACCCTCTGATTAAAGTGCCCTTTATTCACCTTCCTCTCACCCTCTCTCACTGCCTTAGTCCCTCACCTTCCTCTCACCCACTCTCACTGCCCTAGTCTCTCATTGTTCATCTACCAATAAACTATTTGCACCCATATCCCCATATCCTTATTTCAAGATCTTCTTGTGGGGGAAGTTAGACAAAGACCATGCTTTACAAGAAAAGAGCTTTACAACAAGTTTAGCAGGAGCTGGGAATTCATGAAATTGTCTCTAAGTGGATTTTCAATGATGAGTAAGCTCCAGGGCTAGCTTTATAAGGAATGGACCCAGTGCAAAGTGAAAATGCGAGTACTAACAATTTCAAGATGGCGACAGCAGAGCATTAGCCAAAGGCAGAGCTCTTCTGAGAGTGGGCCTGTGTGACCGCACAGCTTGCACACCCCTGACGCTGGCCCTGGAAATATTTCTATGTAAGAATTACTGCTGACAATGATGGCACCATTTGCTGAGCTCTGCCTGTAGAGCCAGGCAATGTGCTAAGCCTGGTAGATTGCATTATGTATGCCATGTACTTATGATGATCCCATGGAATTGATATCATTTATTGGAAAATCCCTTGTACTGGAGAAGCAACATATAATGAGATGCTGAGTGGGATTTTTCCTGTGGTGCTAGAATTGTGACTAAGATTGAAAGCTTTAAAAAAAAGATAATAAGTATACTCACTATGGTAAGCAGAATAATGGTCCCCAAAGGTGTCTACATCCTAATCCCCAGAACCTATGACTATTTACTAACATGGAAGAAGGACTTTGAAGACATAATTAAGGATGAAGATCTTGGGATGAGAGGTTTTCCTTGATTATGTTGTATCTGAATACCCTTCCTGGTTAGCAGTAATATAACAATATGAAGCAAAGAGATCCTGCTCCCCTTTATGAAGCAGAGAATGAGAGACATTCCCCATCATTGCTCCTGGTGACAAGAGCGTGGGCATGTACTCAGGCGTGGCCAATCATCTTCCGGGAGCTGCGAGTCTGACCCTCAAGGAGTGAAGCACAGATTATGACCAGTTGAGGCAGCAGGTGTCCAGCAGCCCCAGGTCAATGTATGTGGGGTTCTTATGGCAGCTACAGCGTCCTAAGCCAGTGGTCGGCAAACTGTGGCTCACGAGCCACATGCGGCTCTTTGGCCCCTTGAGTGTGGCTCTTCCACAAAATACCGACTTTTGCGCATGGGTCACAAAGTTTCAATCGCACTGTACGTGCATGCCTGCACGTGGTATTTTGTGAAAGAGCCACACTCAAAGGGCCAAAGAGCCGCTTGTGGCTCGCGAGCCGCAGTTTGCCGACCACTGTCCTAAGCAGACAGTACCTCTCAGCAAATTTTGGCAACATTTCCAGTTGCTAGTGTTCTTTTTGTTCCACCCCATTTCCCAAGCATTGCTCCTTAATATTTCCTTTATTTCTATGGGCCACCCATTATCCTGTCATATGTTATTTTTCCTACTTCAGTTTGCCTATGTTGACTTTTGTGTGTTGTCACCAAGAAACTCAGACTGTCACATTTGTCAATTATGATGTTCACAATAATTTGTTTTTAAAATTGAGCATAAGCATTGATTAGGACCTCCATTTCCTGTTAAAACACTGTTTTATGGGGAAATAAGATAGGACCCACTGCTCCTCATAGGAAAGGATCATAACTCAGCATAAACTCAGCCTCTTCATGAACTGGGAGTTCTTGGCTTCAATGCCTTTTATAAATACAGATTCCATTCTGTTAATGTTGCCTTCATGTCTTTACGCAGATCACTTTTGAGGTTTATTCTTTAAAAAAAATAATCAAGCACAGCCGGCATGGCTCAGTGGATAGAGCATTGGCCTGTGGACTGAAGGGTCCCAGGCTCGATTCCAGTCAAGGGCATGTACCTTGGTTGTGGGCACATCCCCAGTGGGGGTTGTGCGGGAGGCAGCTGATCAATGTTTCTCTCTCATTGATGTTTCTGACTCTCTATCCCTCTCCCTTCCTCTCTGTAAAAAGTCAATAAAATATATATCCTATCTAATAAAAGAGAAACATGGTAATTGGCGTATGACCGCTACCCTTCCCATTGGCTAATCAGGGCAATATGCAAATTAACTGCCAGCCAAGATGGCGACCGGCAGCCAGGCAGCTGGAAGCGAACATGAGGCTTGCTTGCTTCAGTGACAGAGGACTCCAACGTTCCCCGCCTGCCGCTGCAGGCCTCTGAGCTGCAACTCTAAGCAACTATGCAACAAATATAGAAGCTAAACAAAACCCCAGAAACCTGCTTTAGTCTGCGGGCTTCAGCCAGCAGGATCGCAACATTGTAAGCAAAGGCCAGAAACCTACTTTCAGCAGCGGAGGCCTAAGAGCTGGAGCCAAGCCTCAAAGCTAAAGCTGGCCCAGAATAAAAAAGAAAAAAAAAGAAAAAAAGGAGCAGTTGGGATCTTCAGTCACCCCCAGCCTGAAAACAGCCCTCAGCCCCTCACCCAGACTGGCCAGGCACCCCAGTGGGGACCCCCACCCTGAAGGATGTGTGACCAGCTGCAAACAGCCATCATCCCCTCATCCAGGCTGGCCAGGCACCCCAGTGGAGACCCCCACCCTGATCCAGGACACCCTTCAGGGCGAACCAGCCGGCACCCACCCGTGCACCAGGCCTCTACCCTATATAGTAAAAGGGTAATATGCCTCCCAGCACCGGGATCAGCGGAGCCGAGAGGCCTCCCAGCACCGGGATCAGCGTGACAGGGGGCAGCGCCCAAACCCCCTGATCGCCCTGTGGCTCTGTGTGTGACAGGGGGCGGGGCCACAACCTCCCTATCCACCCTGCTCTGTTCGTGACAGGGGAAGGCGCCCCAACCCCCTGATCAGCCCTGCTCTGTGCCTGATAGGGGGGAGCTCCCCAACCCCCTGATCGGCCCTGCTCTGTGTGTGACAGGGTGTGGCGCCCCAACCCCGCCCCCCTTCCCCCCCTCCCCCCACACGGGCCCTGCTCTGTGTGTGACGGGGTAGAGCCATAACCTCCCCATCGGCCCTGCCCTGAGTGTGAGAGTGGCGGCGCCCCAACCCCCTGATGGGCCCTGCTCTGTGCGTGACAGGGGGCAGCACCCCAACCCCCTGATTGGCTCTGCTCTGTGCGTGACAGGGTACAGAGCCCCAACACCCCTGATGGGCCCTTCTCTGTGAGTGACAGGGGGCAGTGCCCCAACCCCCTGATGGGCCCTGCTCTGTGCATGACAGGGGGTGGCGCCGCAACCTCCCCATCGACCCTGCCTTGAGTGTGACAGGGGACGATGCCCCAACCCCCCAATCGGCCCTACCCTGAGCGTGACTGAGGGTGGCATCACAATCTCCCGATCGCCCTGCTCTGTGCATGACAGGGGGCGGCGCCCCAACTCCCCAATAGGCCCTGCTCTGAGCCCGACCAGGGGCTGCACCTAGGGATTGGGCCTGCCCTCTGCCACCCAGGAGCAGGCCTAAGCCAGCAGGTCATTATCTCCCGAGGGGTCCCAGACTGCGAGAGGGCACAGGCCGGGCTGAGGGACCCCCCCCCTCCCCCCCCGAGTGCACAAATTTTTGTGCACCGGGCCTCTAGTATATATATAAAAAAATATTCAAACCTTATGTGTTAGGCTTGTGACACTTCTGTGCCCGCATTCTTTGCCCAGAACCTTGGTTTGCGTTGCCCAATTCCATAACCTTAGCTTTCTGATTTTGCTGCCTGCCCCCCAGAACTTTGACCAGATAACTTGTTTTATTTCTCGCCATTGATGGTTTCTCTGAATTTGATTTCCTTCTACTGAGTGTCCCCAATGCCAAGCCAGGTCCTAGGCTGGACCCGCCTCACAGCACTCACCTGCTTTTGCCCATGCCAGGCACAGCAACACTGACCCAAGAGCCTCTGAGTCCATTACCAACAAAATACAGGGGCTTTATCAGTGCTCTATCAGAAAGGAAGACAAAGATGCAAGAATAGAAATTTTCTGAATGATGAGTAATGGAAGAGACTTGCCCTACCAGAAATTATAATACATAAGAAAGCAAATGTGTAAGAAATAGGGGTATTGCAGCAATAAACATGGCAATGGAATAGATCTTGCAAAATGAGAATTAGAAGCAGGATGGAATGACACATTATTCAGTAGATGGTACACAGGGACATTGGCTAGTTGGCTAAGCAATTCAGTGTGCTTGATAGAAAGATGCCAAAAATATAGCTAAAGATATAAAGTTTCTTTGATGGCAGGTGATACTGAAATGTATCTGTAAAAAACAGGACCACTCCCTACAAAATTCAGGGAGCATAGTCCCTGGTGGACACCTTCCAAGTCCCATATGCTTCCCATGAGAACATACATACCTGGATACCATCCTCCTGGCAAGAAAAGCAGGAGGAGTTCTTGGGGAGTCTTTGTACCCCTTGGTCTCTCCTGACTGTTTTGGGAATTCTGGCTCTGTGCCTGGTGTTCACCAAGTCTAAGTAACTTGTTCAGAATGGCTCCTTGACTTTCCTGAATGTTCGCTGCAAGGCAAGGTAAATTAATGATCAGTTTCCTGGGTTTCAGTGAGAGGGGACACTTCTTTGGCAGGACTAGGCCTCAGGCCTGTCTAAGGCCTCTTCCTGTAGATTCCCACCTGTCTCCTTATTTCAGAATATCTTCCAGTGAGACTAAAGATCTAAATTTAAATAATGTCAGTAATAATAGTCCTAATGTAGAAAAAGCTCTGAGAAAAGCATGAATGACACATTTGGAAAATGGGAAAAAGATATGAAAATAATTGTAAGAAGGCAAAAGACTGGCAAAAATATGTATGAAAAGATGCTATAATTCTCAAATAATTAAATGCATTTCCCAACATTGAACCATCATGGTTTGATGATTAGAATGGCAAATATTAAAAATATTGATAATCAACGATGGTGAGAGTGTGGGTAATAGACATTCTTATTCACTTTCAGAGAGGAATTTGGTAATAATGCTATTTGAGGTTTAAGAGTATAGTACTGGGCTTTGGCTGGTGTGGCTAAGTTGGTTCGGCGTTGTCCTTTGCACCAAAAGGTTGCCAGCTTGACGGCTCGATTCCCAGTCAGGGCACAACCCTGGTAGGGTGTGTGCAAGAGGCAGCTGATCGATGTATTGCTTTCACACCAATGTCTCTCTCTCTCTCTCTCTCTCTCTCTCTCTCTCTCTCTCTCTCTCTCTCTTCTAAAAGTTAATAAAAATATTTTTAAAAAAGAGAGTGCATTGCTGGTAGAATTGAAAAATAGTACAACTACTTTGGCAATTAGCCACTTTCTTATAAACATACCTCTACTGTATGATAGAATTATTGTACTCCTAGGTACCCAAGAGATATGGAAATAGTATCTATACAATGCCATGTACAAAAATATTCATAGCAGCTTTATTCATTATAGCTCATAACTGGAAATAACCCCAAAGTTTGTCAAAGGATAAGTGTATAAACATATTCTGGCATATCCATGCCATCCTGTCCATCCTCTGAAATCCTACTCATCAAGAAAAAGGAAGGAACCACTGGTATGTGCCACAACATGATGAATCTCAAAGGAAGGCAGACACCAGAGTACACGCTGTGTAATCCCATTTCTAAAAAACCTGGGAAATGTAGGCCAATTCATAGTGACAGAAACCAGATCAGTGCTCGCCTGGAGCAGGGAGTGGATGGAGGGACACACGGCAAATAGGAAAAGGGAAATTTCTGGATGACAGAAATATTCTGTATATTAATTATGCTAGTGGTTGTACAGGTGTGTGTGTATGTAATCTGTTAAAGTGGTAGTTATAGAATAGTCACAGGGATATAAAGTACAGCATAGGAAATACAGCCAATAATATTGGAATAACTGCCTGGCTGGCATGGCTCAGTGGTTGAGCATCAACCTATGAACCTGGAGGTCATGGTTTGATTCCCCATCAGGGCACATGCCCGGGTTGTGGGCTGGATTCCTAGTCACAGGCATGTAGGAGACAGCCCACTGATTCTCTCTCAACATTGATGTTCCTCTCTCTCTCTCCCTCTCCCTTCGTCTTTGAATGCAATAAAGAAATATATTTTTAAAAGAACAATATTGGAGTAACTATGTATGGGACCAGGTGGGTACTTGAAATATCAAGGGACCACTTTGTAAAGTATGTGATTGTCTAACCATTATGCTGTACATCTGAAACTAATACAAAATAATATTGACTGTAAGCTGTAATTAGGAAAAAAACCCTTCATTAAATTGTACATTTTTAAACAGGTGAGCTTATTGTATATAAATTATATTTTAACAAAATTGATTTGAAAAGTTTATGAATGTGTTCCCTTTGATCCAACAGTTCTGCTTCAGGAATTTAGAAGCATTGGCACAACTGTGCAAGGAAGGGGGAAGAGAGGAATGACCAGTCTTTAATAGTCTCTTCTTTTGCATTGAATATAGCTAAGTTCATTGCCTTAGACAACTCCAAACTCTTTCTTTTCTTCTTTTTATCTGGATTTATTTCCAGGATCTCGCATCCCCACGCCAAGCCCCAGAGGTGTTTTCAGAACGAATTCATGGGCCTCTGAGGGGACTGGATACAACCTCCTCTGCCCAGGTAACCCAGGAACTGGCTGAGATTGTGTACCAGGCGGATGTCGTCTGGGACACAGAACAAAATGCCTGTGCCGCCAAACAAGCACGAGGTCTGAACAAACAGAACAAACAGATCGGCTCACCACATGAGCAGCATGTGGAGGAGGGGGAGGGGATGGAGTAGAATTCATCTAGTTTCTGGACCATCAGTTTTCATATTTGTTTGAAATGATTTTATTCGCTCAGAAGCATTTAATTTTTAAAAACAGTATGTATGAACATCTTAGAGCTCAGCCCAGGGGCATTCTGAGCATTCTGAATGAGGTAGACGGCAGCAGGTAAAAATCAACACCTCTTCCCCCTCAATCTAAAATGTTATGGAGAACTTGAAAGACTGGAAGAATGAAGTGTTGCTGGTGCTTATCTGGTTTTAGTAATGAAATTAAGGTGAACAAAAACTCAAATATGTGACAAGCTCTGTAAAGATTTATTTAGTCGGGAGAATGGAATTCCCAAAAGGGCATTGTTGTGGCTGGTTCATTAAGAAAATTAGCCTGGTTGTAAATATTACCTGTTGAATTCTTCCGCATGTAACTCTGTTATTCGCACAAAGAGCACATTCAGATTCGGAAGCTGAAAAGGGAACATGGCATATGGTTGACAAAAGCCATGGACCCAGAGCAAACCTTTTCAGGGAGTGTGTTCCCAGCAAACACAACGTCCCCATGGCAGTTCCAAAAGCCTTGAGATAACAGGTGCTGTCAGGGCCAGGGATGCAAGCTGCAGGGCAGGCGCTCCCCTGCCCAGGTTCTGCAGGGTGAGGTGGGGGCCACGGGCTTCTTTCCCACTTTCTCTGAAGTCTCCCCTTCCCCTCACTCAGTTCCACTCGGACCCTACTGACATTTGTCAAATAAGTCACTGCCTATTGGTCAGTGCTCCCGAGGGAGAAACTTCCAGCGTTTATTGTTGGTGGGGGAAGTTAATAACCCAGCAGGCGAATTAACCTGCTGATTACATGCTAAAAAGTAAGATTTTCTGTCCTCTTCTCCCATTTCCATGCAAGGGCATGTGAGGGTGTGCATGTACACACACACACACACACACACACACACTCAGGAAGGTGAGCCTCGAGTCAGGAGAATGGGCTTTTGCTACTTCTCTGCCATAAACTGTATGCTTCTGAACACCTGCACACATTTAAGATCTCAGTTTCCTCTTTGATAAACAGAGGGGGACCAGGCCGGCTCTAAAACAACTCAGTGACCCAGACTGCGCCTCACACCATTTAGAGGAGAATTCCTTTAGAAATTTCTTATTTCACGATCTGAAAAGTTCTGGAAATTTTCATACCTCTGGATCCTGGGGAGCCACAACTGCTTACTTTCAGGGGGATGGGGGATATACAGCAGAGATGAAGCCCTCTGTTGACAGGGAACCTGTCCAACTACAGGTACCAGCATCCAAAACAGTCTTGGGGACCAGCTTAGTGTGCAAGGCTTTCAATTCCTCGATAAAGTGGCTACACTCCCAGAAGAGGGCAGACACCAGCCAAGAGGTGTGGAGGGCAGCATTTCTAAGGAGCTCAGGGAGAGAGAGAGCAATTGAGGGCTCTGTCAGTGGACAGCAGGGAGGGCCTGGGAGGCAAATGTAGATATCTTAAGTATGGATAAAAGGCAAAAAAATGAGCTAACATTGTGGATGGAGTTGGATGGTTATATGTGCATTTGGTGACTTGTTATAGAAGTGATATCCTAAGGGTTGCATGGATACAGATGAATTCTAATTAGAACAGAAGATAAATTTGTAGAGCACACTTCGTTCAGGCAAATCTGATATAGAATATGAAAATCCAGATTTAGAGACAGATTTATCCTGGGAGTGATTATTTGCCTTACAAATGGTTTCTCCATAGGGTTCCCTTATATAGTCAGCTCCCCATATGCATTTAAAATAGCATCCTCTCTTATAGCACATGGTGGTAAGAGTGTATCTGATATACCTGATGCATAAAGAAAGGTAGGTTTCCTGAAATATGTGTTGTTCTTACAGGTGAAGCTGTTACATTTTTAAAAAATATATTTTTAATGATTTCAGAGAGGAAGAGAGAGGGAGAAGAGATAGGAACATCAATGATCAGAGAGAATCATTGATCAGCTGCCTCCTGCACGCTCCCTACAGGGGATCAAGTCCGTAACCCAGGCATATGTCCTTGACTGGAATCAAACCCGCGACCCTAAAGCCCACAGGCCGACGCTCTATCCACTGAGCCAAACTGGCTAGGACAAGCTGTTACATTTTTAAAAGATGTCTGTTGAGATGGAAAAATGGTACAGGGTATATATTCTCCACTTTTCTCTCCCTTTCAAACCACAAAGGAAACAGATCAGCATTCTGCCCTCTAGCAGGCACCGTTGCTGGGATCAACTTGGATATGATCCAGCCTGGTTCTCAGCACAGCTGGCACCCCCACCCTCAGGTTCTCCAGGATGACAACCAGTACACCACCCCAAGCTTCCTTGACAGTCCTGGTTAATGATAATTCACTGCTCTGCCCATCACAGCTCTTCCATTCCAGCTCCCAAGGTTCAGGGTCACCCCTGGAATCTCCGAAGAAGCATGATGGAGAAACATCTGAACGTGAACTCCAGCTGCGTGATTTTCCTCCAAAACCCTCCCTGTTGTCCACTGAAGGAGCCCTCAATTGCTACCTCCCTGAGCTCCTTAGAGACACTGCCCCACACACATCTTGGCTGGTGTCTGCCCTCTTCTGGGAGTGTAGCCACTTTATCGAGGAATTGAAAGCCTTGCACACTAAGCTGGTCACCATGCCTGTTTTGGATGCTGGTACCTGAAGTTGGACAGGTTCCTTGTCACCAGTGGGAAGGCCTACAGGCTGGCTTCCTCTCTTCTGTTTCTTTGTAAAATCTTAGGGTTTAATCCCTAAAAGAAGGATACAAATAGAAATTAAGATGTAAAAAGAAGCCCAGTCTCAGTAGTTATGAGAGAAATGCAAATTAGTGTTCCCTGGACACCTG